>NC_084754.1:42580357-42587857 GCF_033978785.1 Entelurus aequoreus
ACAATCGGAAAATTCCCGTCATATCAATTCCTAGATATGGTCGAAACTATTTAAAGTGCACTACGCATAATAAACGCAACATTGTTAATATTGCTACTACGGATAATCTCAACAAAAACTCGTCAAAACAGCCCAATACCTATAATATGGGCTTTTTAAAAATAAGATCATTGTCTCCCAAAGCGTTATTAGTTAATGAGGTCATTAGAGACAACAATCTTAACGTCATTGGTCTTAGCGAAACCTGGCTCAAACCAGACGATTTTTTTGCGCTCAATGAGGCATCTCCTCCTAACTATACAAATGCGCATGTTGCCCGTCCTCTTAAAAGGTGAGGGGGTGTCGCACTAATATACAATGAAAACTTTAACCTTACCCCTAACCTAAATAATAAATATAAATCGTTTGAGGTGCTTGCTATGAGGTCTGTCACACCGCTACCTCTCGACCTGGCTGTTATCTACCGCCCCCCTGGGCCCTATTCGGACTTTATCAGTGAATTCTCAGAGTTCGTTGTTGATCTAGTGACGCACGCCGACAATATAATCATAATGGGGGACTTTAATATCTATATGAATACCCCATCGGATCCTCAGTGCGTGGCGCTCCAGACCATAATTGATAGCTTACACAAATAATACATGAACCCACGCATCGCAACGGTAATAGGATAGATCTAGTGCTTGTCAGGGGTGTCACCACCTCCAAAATTATGATACTTCCATATACTAAAGTAATGTCCGATCATTACCTTATAAAATTTGAAGTTTTGACTCATTGTCAACAAGCTAATAATAATAATAACTGCTATAGCGGTCGCATCATTAATGCTGCCACAACGATGACTCTTGCTGACCTACTGCCTTCGGTAATGGCACCATTCCCAAATTATGGCGGCTCTATTGATAACCTCACTAACAACTTTGTGTCATGTCTGTGTTGATCATGTGTTTGTTTGGCCATGTTTTGCTTGGTTTTTGGACACTTTTTAGTTCTTGTTTTCACTCCCTTGCTTTGTCACCATAGTAACCATAGTTGCACCTGGTTCACATCCTCATGTCACGCACCTGTCTCACGTTTTCACATTTTGAGTCACGCACCTGCTGTCACTAATCATGTCACTATTTAAGCTCCCAGTTGCCAGGCTGTCTTCCCGGCAACATCACCTTCTCTTCACTTGATAACTTTTACCCATGCTTCCATAGTCCATGCTGATATTTCCATGCCAAGTAAGTTTTTGTTTCTTAATACCCCAGTTAGTGTTTTTGTTTTATTGTTCATAGTTTCTGCCTTTGTGCAAGTTTTGTGTTTATAGCCAAGTTTTGTACTTCCGCCTGCGCGCCTTTTGTTTTCATAGTCAAGTTTTTACCTCCGCTGTGAGCGCTTTTTGTTTATACCTTTTTTTGAGCTTTTTTGAGTTTAAATATTAAACATGTCCTCACGTGCACGCCATGTCCGGTCCAATTCATTTGCACCACGGGAGAACAAACCACGCCAGAGACCAAGTCATGACAGATGTTGCCAGCTAAAAAGTTCTCCCGCAAGATTGGACGAAGGAACGTGGGAGGTCCTGCGCGCCATGGAAGCCGAGACGCTTCGCTATTCCCCCATGGAGCGCAAGGATCTCATGTGGGGTCCGACCGGCAAACTGGTGCCGATCAGCTCCGTTTGGCCCGGGGACGTTGGCGCGTCATCCCTGTTCCGGAACAACTGCTCCGTTTCCCGCACATTGTTTTGCTTTTTTGCCTTAAAAATTGAGGATTTGATTTCTAAAATAAGGAATTTTTCAAGACGGGACTTTCTATCTAAGCTAGAAGTCATTAATACTGGGAGACCAACACCAGAGCTGCCAGATTTGATTCAAACGTGTTTGGTCCGAGGACAGAAAATAACGCGTTCATTTCAAAAGGATTGGAATACTGGAAAGAATGGCTTTGTGGCTGTGCTACAAAAAACTTTTTGCTTTGCCTGACTTTTATTCTCAACAAGTGACCGTGTTTGGACCCAAATGGGATATACTGAGGTGGCGACTTGTCCAGGGGATACCATGCCTTCCGCCCGAATGTAGCTGAGATAGGGTCCAGCACCCCCCGCAATCCCGAGAGGGACAAGCGGTAGAAAATGGATGGGATTGGATGGATCTGAAAAACTTGCCAAGAAGCCTCGAAAAACATGAAAGCTCATCTGCCTACATTCATGGTCAGATTTATTTAAAAACATTTGGAATATCACGGAGACTAAATATCAGCATCCACAATGCCAATGTAAAGGAACATCGTGAGATATTAAAAGACCTGATAAATGGCACTTGCTTTTTAGGGAAACAGGAGCTTGCATTTCATGGCAATTATCTCAATTGAGAAAGAGAGACTTTTAAAACTCAGAAAAAGCAGGACTTCTACAACAAAGTCATAGAGAACTTCGTCTAGAAGGAAAGGCGAATGGACTTCATTTACAAGTAAAGGTAAGATATACTGTCTAGTGCAGGGGTCCTCAAACTACGACCTACTGTATGCAGCCCGCCAGCGTCAAAAATCCGGCGTGTGGGAAATTCCAAGTTAAAAAAACAAAAAATTAAAAATTAAAGAATAAAATATATATATATATATATATATATATATATATATATATATATATATATTGATAACGTGATATCATTGCGCTCGCGCCGCAGTGTCGGGCGAGCACGCAGCAAGTGCGCGTTCTTTCAGTCAATTAGTACGCGAGGAATATATATATATATATATATATATATATATATATATATATATATATATATATGACATAGCATCATACTGTATGCTTGTAAATCTGACTAGTGGGTCAGTGCCTCCCCAACCTCAAACCTCACTGCACGTCACTGTTCTTTCTTGTTTGTTGAATGTATTAAGAATATATGTAAGACCAGTGTTAAAGTTCACTTTAGAATTCAACAGTGAGGTGCACTTCCTCCTTTAGACAGCGGGAGGCAGCATTACCTAGTTTACAGCATAGCCCAAGTTAGCAGTGCACAACAAGCAGTTCCTTTTAGTTTAAGCTAGTTCGGTGACGATATCAAACGTTTTCATCTGCTCAATTCTCATGCCAAACAAAGTATCATCGGTGTGTATCGTTGAGTAGCATGGTAATATTTGATTGTGGTGTAATGTGGGACGTTTTATGGCCAAAAGTCAGTCGTGCCATTTTTTTGGTTGAGTCAAGGAGAAATTGTCCTCCAGTCAATGTCTTTGGAGGGTCACTGTGGTCAACTGACCAACAACTGTTTTTATCACCTCAGAAATATTTATAAAGTGAGAAATTTGCTGTCAAAATTGGATCTCGAAATGATCATTCACACGTTAATTTCTTCTTGTATTGACTATTGCAATTCACGTTTCACTCTTTTCAACATGTCCACGTTAAAGAGACTTCAGACTGACTCTTCTGTTTTTTCTTTTTCTGCTACGCAGGTCCCGATGCGCCTAGTACCGACGACGCCGCGCAGGTTGCGCGCGCCACAGACCACGGCAGGCCCGCGGGTTCCGCAATACAACGTCAACCGTTGGCCAACTAAAAAGTAACCAAAGAACACTATACGGTATAGTGTTCTGTGGTTACTTTTTGGTTGGCCAAGCGGGCGTGACGACAGGCTGTCCTCACTCAGGTCCGCACGGACCTGGAGGGGGAGTGCCTCAAGTCCGGCTGGAAATCGGGAGAAATTTGGGAGAATGGTCGTCCCTGGGAGAGGCACTGAAATTCGGGAGGGTTGGCAGGTATGAGATATTCTCTTCTTTTGTCGAGCGCAAAGAAAATAACATTTTAGTTAAATGTAAGTTGTGTCTTGGATCAAAGATCGTATGAAGCCAGGTTTACAGCTATGTTGTTATTATGCTGTTTGTTACTTATGTATGTTTTGTTGCAGCTATTTAAAAATAGTTTTGTCAATTTGTTCTGGCCTGAAATATATTGGCCCTTTAAAACATATATTTGTCTTTGTGTGTTGTATGTAGACCACATTGCTTAGCAGAGTTCAGTGATACAAATGCATGTCATGTTGATCAACACATTGTATTATTCTCCAGTGCAATAACAGTACTGAAATGAAGGCTAAAAGGGCATAAATAGGAGCTTTAAAAAAAAAAAGAAAGTAGAAGAAGTAACTAAAGAGTTACTTTTCACAGTAACGCATTACTTTTTGGTGTAAAAAACTGAGTTAGTAACTGAGTTACTTTCGAAATAAAGTAACTAGTAACTGTAACTAGTTACTGGTTTTCAGTAACTAACCCAACACTGTGTATATCTATATGTATGTGTATATATATATATATATATATATATATATATATATATATATATATGTCTTAATTAGATTATCCAAAAAATAGTGCTCGATACCGTGGTAGAGCGTAATATGTATGTGTGGGAAAAAAATCACAAGACTATTTCATCTCTACAGGCCTGTTTCATGAGGGGTTTCCTCAATCCTCAGGAGAAATCTCCTGAGGATTGAGGAAACCCCTCATGAAACAGGCCTGTAGAGATGAAATAGTCTTGTGATTTTTTCCCACACATACATATATATATATATATATATATATATATATATATATATATATATATATATATATATATATATATATATATATATATATATATATATATATATATATATATATATTTATATACATATTTATGTATATATATATCTGTATATCTATATGTATGTGTATATGTATATATATATATATATATATATAGATATATATATATATATATATATATATATATATATATATATATATATATATATGTATATATATATATGTATATACATATATATGTATATATATATATACATATGTGTATATACGTATATATACATATATATATATATATATATATATATATATATATATATATATATATATATATATATATATATATATATATATATATATATATATATATATATATATCAATCAATCAATCAATGTTTATTTATATAGCCCTAAATCACAAGTGTCTCAAAGGGCTGCACAAGCCACAACGACATCCTCGGTTCAGATCCCACATCAGGGCAAAGAAAAACTCAACCCAGTGGGATGACAATGAGAAACCGATGTGACTGACAGGTAGCATCTCTAACTGTTCCCGGGAGGGCATTACAGAGTACCGGAGCCTGAATAGAAAACGCTCTATAGCCCGCAGACTTTTTTTGGGCTCTGGGAATCACTAATAAGCCAGAGTTCTTTGAATGCAGATTTCTTGCCGGGACATATGGTTCAAAACAATCGGCAAGATAGGATGGAGCTATACCGTGTAGTATTTTATACCTAAGTAGTAAAACCTTGAAGTCACATCTTAAATACACAGGAAGGTGTGCAGGTGAGCCAGTATAGGCGTAAAATGATCAAACTTTCTTGTACTTGTCAAAAGTCTAGCAGCCGCATTTTGTACCAACTGTAATCTTTTAATGCTAGACATAGGGAGACCCCAAAATAATACGTAACAGTAATCAAGACGAGACGTAACGAACGCATGAATGACAAAATGGAACGAATTTTAGCGATATTACGGAGATGAAAGAAGGCCGTTTTAGTAACACTCTTAATGTGTGACTCAAACGAGAGAGTTGGGTCGAAGATATTACCCAGATTCTTTACCGAGTCGCCTTTTGTAATTGTTTGGTTGTGAAATGTTAAGGTGGTATTAATAAATAGGTGTCGGTGTCTAGCAGGACCGATAATCAGCATTTCCGTTTTCTTAGCGTTGAGTTGCAAAAAGTTAGCGGACATCCATTGTTTAATTTCATTAAGACACGCCTCCAGCTGACTACAATCCGGCGTGTTGGTCAGCTTTAGGGGCATGTAGAGTTGGGTGTCATCAGCACAACAGTGAAAGCTAACACCGTATTTGCGTATGATGTCACCTAGCGGCAGCATGTATGAGTGCAGGGCCAAGAACCGAACCCTGGGGAACTCCACACGTTCCCTAAACATAGTCCGAGGTCACATTGTTATGGGAGACGCACTGCATCCTGTCAGTAAGATAAGAGTTAAACCAAGACAAGGCTAAGTCTGACATACCAATACGTGTTTTGATAAGCTCTAATAAAATATTATGATCGACGGTATCGAAAGCGGCGCTAAGATCAAGAAGCAGCAACATAGATGACGCATCAGAATCCATCGTTAGCAATAGAGCATTAGTCATTATTCAATTCAAAGGTGTGGTGGTGATCGTTCTGGTTTACTACTACACCTTTTTTTGAAAGTTAAAGCAAAAGTTGCCATGTTTGATGCTTATTTTTTTCAGGGACACTGAAACAACTTGTGATTTTATGAATTTGTTATCAATGTTTTAAGTTTTCTTTGTAATTTTAACCAAAAAAAGCAAAGGATTTCATAATATGTATTGAAGTTTTAATAATTGTTTACCACATAGATGTAAATTAGACACTAGGTGGCCTTAAAAGCACATCTGCTCATTGGGTCTGTGGTTTTCAGACAATTATGTGTATGTTTTACCCTTGAAAAGTGTTTGTCCATCTTAAACATTATTTATGTTCCAACACATTTACCCCCACATGTTAAGAACATTTATGAACTGTTGAGAGCGATTTATAGCATGTCAATTTGACCCTAAAAAAGCACAGGATTTCATATTATGTGTTTTAATCATTTTATACCACACAGACTTATAGACATAAGATGGCCTTAAAAGCACATCTGCTCCTTGGGTCCAAGGTTTTCAGACATTTTCTGTGTACCGTATTTTACGGACTTTAAGGCACACTTAAAATCTTTTTTTTTTCCCTCAAAACTCGACAGTGCGCCTTATAACCCGGTGCGCCTAATGTATGGAATAACTCTGGTTTGCTTACCGACCTGGAAGCTATTTTATTTTGTACATGGTGAAATGATAAGTGTGACCAGTAGATGGCAGTCAAACATAAGAGATACGTCTGGACTGCACTATGATGGCAGTCACACATAAGAGATACATTTAGACTGCAATATAACTCAAGTAAACAACACCAACATTTTATATGTTCCATTGAAAATATAGAACATTACACACGGCGCTCAAAAATCTATCAAAATGTTTTAGTACGACTTTGGTAAGCTATGAAGCCGCACCGCTTGATGGATTGTACTGTGCTTCAACATACAAGTATTATTATGGTGTGTGTATAAGGTAAGACATGAGGCGTTTTGTTTCGCAATATTATGCAAAAGCAACTTTTCTTACCTTCTGGTACCTGCTGATCTGTATTTAAGGATATGCATAAATCCTGAAAAATTGCGCGCATCCGCCTTTGTAGTCTGACACCATAGTGAGCTTCTTTTTTCTCTCTATCTTCTTGTTATGGGACATTCATCCTCCGCTGTTGCCATTTCTATTATAAAATAGTGTAAAGTTCTTACTTATGCCACTAATAAACTCATGTACAAATTCCAATCCGGCTTCAGAACTAACCACTCCACTGACACATGCCTTCTCTATCTGAGCGACCACATC
>NC_084754.1:42592857-42639238 GCF_033978785.1 Entelurus aequoreus
TTCGCGCGTGACGTCACGGATTGTGCGGACATATTGGGACACCTTTGTGGCCAGCTATTAAGTCGTCTGTTTTCATCGCAAAATTCCACAGTATTCTGGACATCTGTGTTGGTGAATCTTTTGCAATGTGTTTAATGAACAATGAAGACAGCAAAGAAGAAAGCTGTAGGTGGGAGCGGTGTATTAGCGGGTGGCTGCAGCAACACAACCAGGAGGACTTTTAGTTGGATAGCAGACGCGCTACCGGGAGTATGCAGCTTTGGCTTCCAAACATTTGATCGCTTGCCCGTACGTGCGTGCCGCTATGTGCATGTCACGTACGTAACTTTGGGGAAATATATGTGCTGTATGAACTTTACGGAGGTGAACGGTACTTTGGGCTGTGGGATTGAGTGTGTTGTGCGGGTGTTTGAGTTGTATTGGTGGGTTATATGGACGGGAGGGGGAGGTGTTTGTTATGCGGATTAATTTGTGGCATATTAAATATAAGCCTGGTTGTGTTGTGGCTGATAGAGTATATATATGTCTTGTGTTTATTTACTGTTTTAGTCATTCCCAGCTGAATATCAGGTCCCACCCGCCTCTCACAGCATCTTCCCTATCTGAATCGCTTCCACTGCCCTCTAATCCTTCACTCTCACTTTCCTCATCCACAAATCTTTCATCCTCGCTCAAATTAATGGGGTAATCGTCGCTTTCTCGGTCCGAATCGCTCTCGCTGCTGGTGGCCATAATTGTAAACAATGTGCAAATGTGAGGCGCTCCACAACCTGTGACGTCACGCTACTTCCGCTACAGGCAAGGCTTTTTTTATCAGCGACCAAAAGTTGCAAACTTTATCGTCGATGTTCTCTACTAAATCCTTCCAGCAAAAATATGGCAATATCGCGAAATGATCAAGTATGACACATAGAATGGATCTGCTATCCCCACTTAAATAATAAAAATTCATTTCAGTAGGCCTTTAAATCTTCTGACTTGATTTATACAGTTGAATAAAGCCTAGTGTATACTCTCATGTCACGTAACTTGCGTAGGCGACGTCGTCTTGCCCTTCCCCCTGCGTACACTCCCGCAGACCTTGCGTGCACCTCCCAAAAATGCTAGCTTCACGTCAGCGTTGACGCAGCTGTGATTGGTCAGCTTTTGCTGACGAGGGTCCCTGAGCACAGGAGAGCAGACGTGCTTGAAATGCACCATTTTTTGTATGAGATAAAGCAACTGTGATTGAACATTTGCATGCAAACTGATATTGTGTACTTTATATCTCAGTGCACTCTAAAAATAATTACTGAATCAGAAGAGTTTATTGCCATTGTTTGAGAACGGGTTCACAAACTACGAATTTTATGTATATAAACGAATGTGTCGTTTTTCAGCTTATTGTCTTCTTGTTGTGTCCAGAAGAGGTCACTAAGTACGACCCCCCTTTTAACTTGTATTGCCAATCTTGTGCTAGCAAGAAGTTCAATTTCAACCCATATTCTCTCTTGTGCACACGTCTTTTTCTCTCACACACACTTCCTCATTCTCAGCCAATTATCTTTCTAGCATGGTGTGTGTGAACATGAGAACTCTGAACATCAATAACACATGACCATACACATTAACTCTAGCATGTCATTGACTTACACAATGGTTATTTAACAGTTTTGTTTATTTTGAATTGCATTATAGCACTCTCTGCGATTCGTTCACAAGTTGCACAGTCCATCTTCACAAACACATGTTCCTATGGTTTATGAGTAAAACGTCCATTGAAAGTAAACTGACGATTCTGAAAGATTAGTTCCAGTGTAGACAAAGATGTTATTGTTGTGGTTGTCATCACTCATCACAAGAAGGTAAATATCTAGTCATGACAGCTGCAGTTGCTCCTTCTGGAGACACTGCCCCTTAGTGTTTTGGAAAAGAATTACAAGTGTGGCGCCGAATAACTATAAATGAAACAAGACACCGTCAGAGGGGACACAAGCTAGGTGACGAGACAATATATTCCAGCTTTAACTCCCCACTACCATTTTGTATACTTGACTTTTTACAGAGGAAAGTCCTGTTGAGATTACAAAAGTACAAACCCCGTTTCCATATGAGTTGGGAAAGTGTGTTAGATGTAAATATAAATGGAATACAATGATTTGCAAATCCTTTTCAAGCCATATTCAAGTGAATGCACTACAAAGACAACTATTTGATGATCAAACTCATAAACTTTTTTTTTTTTTTTGCAAATAATAATGAACTTAGAATTTCATGGCTGCAACACGTGCCAAAGTAGTTGGGAAAGGGCATGTTCACCACTGTGTTACATGGCCTTTCCTTTTAACAACACTCAGTAAACGTTTGGGAAGTGAACAGACACATTTTTGAAGCTTCTCAGGTGGAATTATTTCCCATTCTTGCTTGATGTACAGCTTAAATTGTTCAACAGTCCGGGGGTCTCCGTTGTGGTATTTTAGGCTTCATAATGCGCCACACATTTTCAATGGGAGGCAAGCCAGTCTAGTACCCACACTCTTTTACTATGAAGCCATGTTGATGTAACACGTGGCTTGGCCTTGTCTTGCTGAAATAAGCAGGGGCGTCCATGGTAACGTTGCTTGGATGGCAACATATGTTGCTCCAAAACCTGTATGTACCTTTCAGCATTAATGGCGCCTTCACAGATGTGTAAGTTACCCATGTCTTGGGCACTAATACACCCCCATACCATCACAGATGCTGGCTTTTCAACTTTGCACCTATAACAATCCGGATGGTTCTTTTCCTCTTTGGTCCGGAGGACACGACGTCCACAGTTTCCAAAAACAATTTGAAATGTGGACTTGTCAGACCACAGAACACTTTTCCACTTTGTATCAGTCCATCTTAGATGAGCTCAGGCCCAGCGAAGCTGACTGCGTTTCTGGGTGTTGTTGATAAACGGTTTACGCCTTGCATAGGAGAGTTTTAACTTGCACTTACAGATGTAGTGACCAACTGTAGTTACTGACAGTGGGTTTCTGAAGTGTTCCTGAGCCCATGTGGTGATATCCTTTACACACTGATATCGCTTGTTGATGCAGTACAGCCTGAGGGATGAAAGGTCACGGGCTTAGCTGCTTACGTGCAGTGATTTGTCCAGATTCTCTGAACCCTTTGATGATATTACGGACCGTAGATTGTGAGATCCCTAAATTCCTTGCAATAGCTGCTTGAGAAAGGTTTTTCTTAAACTGTTCAACAATTTGCTCACGCTTTTGTTGACAAAGTGGTGACCCTCGCCCCATCCTTGTTTGTGAATGACTGAGCATTTCATGGAATTTACTTTTATACCCAATCATGGCACCCACCTGTTCCCAATTTGCCTGTTCACCTGTGGGATGTTCCAAATAAGTGTTTGATGAGCATTCCTCAACTTTATCAGTATTTATTGCCACCTTTCCCAACTTCTTTGTCACGTGTTGCTGGCATCAAATTCTAAAGTTAATGATTATTTGCAAAAAAAAAAAAATGTATCAGATTGAACATCACATATATTGTCTTTGTAGCATATTCAACTGAATATGGCTTGAAAATGATTTGCAAATCATTGTATTCCGTTTATATTTACATCTAACACCATTTCCCAACTCATATGGAAACGGGGCTTGTATTTTCCAAGGGAGTCCTGCAACAAACATTCATACAGTGTGGTGGGTGAAGTTTCTTGTCCAAAGACACGATTGCAGTGACTACCATCAAGCCACGCCAGCCCTCTCTGTACCAGCAGAGTGCTTTCCCTCCATCGCCCTCCTCCTGTTCCCTCCCACTGCACCTCCTGTCTCCTCCCTCCATCAGCTCTGTGTGTCTCTGCACTTGTCTCTTCAGTCAAGGAGAAAGTAATTGGAGGAAAGAATAGAAGAAAGAAGCAGTTGGAAAACTAAACGAAGCATAAGTTCTCTTCTTACAGAATGCCACAAAAAGGTAGGCCCACTTTATTTTCATTCTGTCCCTTTCACCTCTCTTAAAAGTTGTGTTTGAAAGTCATTTTAACACCACACAATGTTTCTGTTTCAATCTTCAAACAATAGATGTTTATGAACACGGTCTCCTCTCTATTTCATTTGATCACTTTTTACTTGGATATTTTTGCTGTGTATAAAACGTGTCCGTCAAGGGGATATATATTTTAAAACTTAATGGCTTTGGATATTCAGAAGACCAAAAGTTAATGAATTTTTATTTTTTTTACTGCAAGTGGCAAAATATTAACACTTTGTTGGTACAGCATCCAAGCAAATACTTCTAAAGTCTAGTTATCTTACTTTGCTGAATGTTGTACTGCACAATATCAGAATATTGACTTTGTATATTTCTATGTTTCTCGACAACAAATCTGATAATCCTCAATTAATATTGTTATTATTATTATCATTATTATCATTACTGATTTTGGATGTTTATCAACTGTTACTGATTAACCGTTAATCATAAGCGATAGAACATGCTTTTTTCCAATTTATTCTCAAATTATGTGTTTTTTAATACATTGTATCCACAATGCCATATATATATGGGTGAATATACATTATTATTACACTGTAAACAATACCAATATTTAACAGTATTTTTACACTAAAATGCTCTAATCAAAATATACTGTAACATTAAAAAAATGACTGTAAAAGTTACAATACTCTTTCACAATTCAATTAGCTGTTATTTCAAAGTATAATACTGTAATCACAGTCTTCTGTAACTTCACAGCAAATTGCAGTGAAGATATTTCACAGTAAATTACTGTAGATGCTACTGTGAAAGTGATGCAATCATTAGCCAACACTTTGCTATGAATTTACAGGGAATTTACAGTGTACATTACCATAAATCATTCTTTTATGTGTTGACGAATCGGCTATATCCAATTCTTTTTTTGAGTCTATATAGGTTAAAAGAGACATATGCCCCTAAGTGCAAAATTTGCAGCCAACAAGAGTTTTTTTTTGTTTGTTTTTTTAAATAACACCCTAATTTTCTACAAATACAAGTTCAATTTGATTGGTTGTAAGTTGAAATGTAAAAATGCCAACACATTCTTTGATCGGTATAAACCCTACTGGAAAATATTTGGACACTCCTGCCTTATTGGTCAAATGTAAGGGCATCACATCATTAAATTAAACACACGGTAATATGATTTATAGAATTATGGCAAAGTGATATAATCCAGGCTCTTTTGTTTATCTAACAACATGGGTTTAACGTAATTGATCGTCCAATTAAGTTGGGTTAAATAACGACATAATTAAGCAAATTAACCGCACAGGGCAAAATTGATTTATACTAAATGTAAACGTGTGAATTTAGAAGTATCCGTAGCAGTGGAAATATGTTCTAATGAAGCACAAACCGCCACATATATTCAGGTGCATCTAAATAAAATAGAATATGGACAACATGTGATTGATTTCAGGAGTTCAATTCAGCCCTAAGAGTCCATTGAAAGGCTCAGGAAGTCTTTGTAGTGTAAACTAATACAATAATTCACTTTTGGACTTTTTTTCACATGTTAAAGGATAGTGAATTTGGTGGTTTTGTTAGTGATGAAATATAATCATATACATTAAGAATACATGAATGGAATACTTCACGAGAGTAAGTGTTTAAGTTTTTTAATTGAACTACTAAAATAACTTTTTTTTCAGACATAAGTGTCGCATCTTTCATTAACACCCTATTTCTTTTGCAGTCAGTACATTAAAATATACTTAATTATGTTGCCAGACACCGGGGTACTGGACAACAATTTGATGCCATAAAATGATTATATATCTTTATTTGTTATGAACCCATGAAGCTTGATACATTGTTTGCATTATACAGGGGGTTTCTAAAGTACCTCTTTTGGCACAAACGTGCAGGTCAATGCTGTTTTACTCATTTATAAGTTCATGTTATTTAGAATATAAGTCAACATTTTCTTCTTTTAATGTATTTATTTTAATGTACTTTAATATGTGTGTTATTTTTTGTTGAATGTATTTTTTCCACGATATAGCCCATTGTTATGCATTACTTCATTAGATCATTTTTAGAACGTATATATGTGCCGATATTAGGGACATATTTATGTTTTATTGTAAAAAGTGTACAATGGTATACTCTTAATTAGCCTTCTCGCTTCTTCAACATAAATATAAAAATCATGTGTGAACCGCAACGAAAGCTTTTTTTTTTTTTTTTTTGTTTAAACACTTACCGTTATTATTATTTGTCAATAATTATAGTGTCATTTATGGGCATTATTTAGGTAAGGATAAAAAAAATGGTTTTCGTTTGTTTTTGTCATTAGTAATTTTCTTTAAGTCAGTTTTGGGCTCGGCGCGGCTTTGTGCGGCATTTTTTTTTTTTGTGGGTTTTTTATGAGCCGCAACTAACGAGGCACCGACACCGAAATACTGCGAAAGTACAAAGACAAAAGCCAGCGGGTGGATGCGATCTTTGTGTTCGTCCACAGGCTGAAGGTGTTGTAGTCGTAGCGGGGTCAAGGTGCCTCATAGACGGCCTCGCTCTTTGGACGTGCAGACCCTGAAGGTGTTGTAGTCGTAGCGGGGTTAAGGTGCCTCATAGACGGCCTAGCTTTGGACGTGCAGACCCTGAAGGTGTTGTAGTCGTAGCGGGGTTAAGGTGCCTCATAGACGGCCTCGCTCTTTGGACGTGCAGACCTCCTCCCTCGTCATTATTATGCACTTTTCCTTCAAGACAAGAACATTAGAAGCTTTCAAGTCTGCGAAAGTTATTCTTAAGCCAAGCAGGACTATTTGGTATTCATCAATACCTTCTCTAATAATCAGTCAAACGAACTATCTGTTGAAATAGTCAGTATTACTTTCACTTTCATTCTTCATGTTTGTCGTCTTCCCTTCAACACGCATTAACGTCTTTTTATTTTTTATTTTTGATGCAGTCAGAAATTAAGAACATGTTTCAGCTTGATGTCAAAACATTAAAATAAATAACTATAAATGAATAGCCATTTTCTAGGTATTCTGTCATTTATTATTCCTATTAATCAATGATCTTTAGACACCTGATATTTTTAAATGTTTTATTTGAATGGATGGATGGATAAACGTTATTATGTTTTGTTTTTATTTATTCCTATTTTGTGTACAACAAAACACAGATGTGGAAAACCTAGCACACGAATTCCCTTCCCTTACCATGAATTGATTTACGTGGACCCAGACTTAAACAAGTTGAAAAACTTATTGGGGTGTTATCATTTAGTGGTCAATTGTACGGAATATGTACTGTACTGTGCAATCTACTAATACAAGTTTCAATCAATCAATCAATCCAATGAAAATGCCATTCCTCTATACCCAAAAACTCACTCAGTTAATTAATAGTAAAAACAACTGTAATAATATTAGCCATATCGCTCTGCTGCACTACTTACAAAGTGTGAGTTAAGGTTAAAGGTATTTTTATGGTTGTTGTTCATATATTGCATAAACAAAATTACACGAGTAATAAAAATAATAATTTTTAAAAGTAAGAAAAAGTAACAAAGTAAAATGTACAGTGGTTTTTACACCGAATTACTGAAAATATATTATTATTTTACTGTAAAAATCTGACGATTGAGCTG
Organism: Entelurus aequoreus; assembly: GCF_033978785.1. Lineage (NCBI taxonomy): Eukaryota > Metazoa > Chordata > Actinopteri > Syngnathiformes > Syngnathidae > Entelurus > Entelurus aequoreus. The sequence continues at coordinate 42,600,473 of NC_084754.1, forward strand.
CCAGTAATACTTCTTTTACAGTGTATATGATTTGATTATTATATTATCATTATTCTAAAAATGTACAATCATTGTATTATTAATATTATTATTATTATTATATTGGGGTGAAAAGATGCGACTACTCATTTTCTTAAAATATGGTTTGTTCGTTAATACTGATTTTACCTCAAGTATTTTTTACAACAGAACCCGCAAAATGGCTGTCATTCTGAGTAGGCCGGGGTTAAAGTTCAAATTTGAGATTGTTAGTTATCATCTTCCACTCCACATGACCAACACATGGTGTTCTAAAGCAGGGGGGTCTCAACTTTGTCCACAAAAGGCCACATACGCTTTACATGTTTTGTAAATATAAAGTGCCAAAAAAAAGTCAATCCAATAATTGCTGACGGATACTAAGTCTATGTTACAGTCCAAAATCTAATGTGTGTAATGTAGCATAATGTCTTAATTATGCCAAAGGCCAAAATGCCCCCGTGGGGGACATCTTTTTGAAAGCCCACAAGTACCACAGTTTGACATCTTTTTACAAGCCTCGGTATCCACGTGGGGGTTGTATTTGTGTTCACATAACATAACCAAAGATGATTGCTGTTTTTGTGCAGATTACAGAAGTCAAACAAGCTGGGAGAGCGGCGTGGCCTCCATGATGCAAAACAGTGAGTTTATTCATATTTTATTATTGCTAATATTTTCTATGTGATTTCAACTGATGTAGTTTCTGATATGGAAACCTGAAATTCTCAATTCACAGTTTAAAACAGAAGTCTTCAACCTCTAGGGAGTCTGCAGAGGTACTTTTGATTAGACTTTTTTTTTATATTCCTCCTGCAATTTATCCACAAAATATAAATGCATTTAAATACCTTTAAAATTAAAATGTACTATAAAAACATATTATTACAATTGCGTTAGCATTTTAGCTAGCAATTAGCACTCTCGTTGCCAGCTAACAATTAGTGGCGCGAGCTGCCAGCTAAATCGTTAGAGCTCTTGTAGACAGCTAACATTTTGCTCTGTAGTTGCCAACTAGCAATTAGCCCTCTAGTTGTCAGCTAGCAATTAACACCTTAGTTGTTATCTAGCAATTAACAGTGCTAGCTGCCAGCTAGCAATTAGCACTCTTGTTGCTAGTTAGTAATTAGCGCTCTACTTGCCAGCTAACATTTAGCGCTCTACTTGCCAGCTAATAATTAGCGCTCTAGTTGCCAGCTAGCAATTTGCACTCTTGTTGGCAGCCCGCAATTAGTGCTCTAGTTGCTAGCTATCTACTAGCGTTTTTGTTACCAGCTAGCAATTAGCGCTCTTATTGCCTATATAAGAACTTAAAATGTAGAAGTTGGGGAGGAATTTCATTTTGTTTGACTGTTCAACAGTCAGGAAAATATGTTTACTGTTAGGAATAGGTGAGGTGGATCCCAAGGATGCAGAGACGAATTGTGTATACAATTGTTCTTCCTTTTATTAGGCGGAAGCACAAGGTAGCAAGACAAAGGCGATGGTGGAAAACACAAAAAACACCATGTAAAAAACTACTAAGAGAAAAACACACAAAACTAAAAGCGATAGACAAGGCTAGGAAAAAATACTTCACGAAAGAAGTTAAATAGAAAAAACAAAGTACCAAAATAAAAACGCTAGACAAGGCTAGGAAAACATACTTCATGAAAGAAGTAAATAGATTAGGTACAAAAATAAAAAGGCTAGGAATGATACAGGCCAACCTGGTACACGATGAACTAGTGAGTTCTCTTGGCACCACCAACAGGTTGCAAGCAATGACAAAGTTCCGGCGCTCACAGGCCGTCAGCAGCCAGTTCAAATAGGCGGCTACTAATCAATGTCAGGTGTGTGCTGTCAGCTGCACTCCATACTGTGGACGAGAGAGAGAGAGTGAACATGGTGCAGACAATAGAAATGAGCAAGGACATTTCAGATTACCACATTTACTTGAAATATGTTCAGTTTTAGTGATTTCCATTCATGTAAAGATCGAGTTTGTTAAAGGGGAAGTGCACTTTTTTGGGAATTTTACCTATCGTTAATGATCATTATGAAAGACATGACAACGGAAATATTTTTTTTAATGTTATCTAAATATTAGATAAATGCGATGAAAAAGTCCGCTTACACAATGGAGCGTAAGGGAGCCACTCTATTCTGCCTATAAAGTCCTTAAAACATTTAGACACATCCAGTAAGGTTTTATATACATGCTGTAAGTATATATGTAATATAGTAACAGGCACATGTATAATAATATGTCATATTGACATATTTTGAACATATTAAGCATAAGCAGCGCATTAATTTCTACGACATATGCTTTTTTTCCCCAACAACTTAACTGATTACTGCTCATGAAAGCCAACAAACATAATAAAACATCATTTACTGTACAAGGTCTGCTGTCATTAGGAATGTCGACTGATAGAAACGTGTTGTATTCCTGTTCGGATGAAGAATGACTCATAATCCTTGCGAAGAAAAGGGAGGTGGAGCCAAGCGTCTTTTCGTGTCGTTTTGGCCATTACTGTGTTTAAATTGACTGTCCAAATCTACTAACTTGTTGGAATTTGCTCAGCCTTCTTCTATACAGGTGAGATGCATGATTTATGATCTACGATAAATTTCCAAGGAGCAGGGAAGCGAGGAAACAGCTGACCACTCGATGATGATGTTGCTTGCAGCTATCAGCATAGCAACATAAACTGGTGATCACCTTGTCGCTATAAATATTTTGTCTGCGTTAGTGCTTATAATAACAATATCACTAATACTTGGTTAATATTCAAGTCACCAAATGTAAATATAGCACTTTTTGGATGATTGTAATATAAGTAAACTTTGATTGATTTATTGATTGATTCATAAGCTGACTTTTATTTACGTTTATTTACAAGTTAGAATGCATTAAAAAAAATCCATCCGTCATCATGTCTTTCATAATGACTGTGAACAATTCCAAAAAAGTGCAGTTTCCCTTTAATGTCTCTTTTGTGAGACAAATATTTTGTTCATTTGGCCAGGTATTGTCATTTTTTGGTTTCTGTGAAAAGTCTCCATTAGAGTATATATTATGGTCTTTATTTATCCTTTTATTTCATTTGTTTCCTGTGTTTCTTCCCTCATTTTGTACATGGTACGCAATTTAAAAGAAACGTTAAAAAGCCAGACAGAGGGCATATTTCTAGCCAGTGTTCATTTTAATACACAATCGTGTAGCTTGAAGTGTAGCTTGCTACAATTCTCCGGGGATAGCTTTCCGTGGAGCTTAGCTACATTTAATCAAGCAAAACTTGTAGCTTAGCTTACTACATTTTCCAAGTAGCTTCCCCATAGTGTTTGGTGGAAACACAGGGAGAACTTTATTTACCGGGTAAATGTGTAAGTTCCTGCAGTGGAAACACAACAAATAAACCCAAGGCATAGCGTTATTGCCCTCTACTGGTCAAATTTAACACTACATGTATTAAAGATTAGCCCGCCAGAGAGTCAACAAATAATAAATAAAATAACACAACCACAAATACTAAAGACATCAAGAAGTCAGCAATGTCAATACAAAACAAACAAAATATCGTTATGCACAATATCTACTTGCAAAGATTTGACCAAGTTTTATGATGAAGCTGTTGATTTGTACCGTTGTTGATGGTCTGGAACAGTGTGTCCGCCGCTTAAATTGTCCGAAAGAAAACAATGAATCGAGCAGCAGCTCAGAGCAGAACATTCATCATTTATTGAATAATCGCTGTTAAAAGTCCCATTTTTGCAATTTATTTAGATTTTTTTCAGTGTCAATAGTGCCATTTTTTTTAAAGTAGTCTTCTTCTAATCATCCCACTGCTGCTTCATTGTGACACATTTGCCTCACTGTTTCCCCTGCGGGGTGGCGGGAGTGCTGCATATATTTACATACTTGCCAACCTTGAGACCTCCGGGGTGGACGGGGGCGGGGGGAGGAGTATATTTAGAGCTAGAATTCACTGAAATTCAAGTATTTATTATATATATATATATATATATATATATATATATATATATATATATATATATATATATATATATATATATATATATATATATATATATATATATATATATATATATAGTACAGTACACAGTAATAAAAACACAGTTGTTCTACTAACTGTATTGTACCTGCTGCTTACTTAAAAAAAATAACACTTACCTTTCACTATTTGAGTAGCCTTTGTTCTGCCATTTGAGGCGAGCGATCTTTGAATCCGGGAACATATCCTTCACGGATTTGTTGAAAACATCCGCAAATGAGAACGGCATGTTGCTTGCAGCTATCAGCATAGCCATCTTTGTCTCAGGCCATGACTGTCTCTTGGGCGTGGTTGGGGGCGTGGTTAAGAGGGGAGGAGTATATTTACAGCTAGAATTCACCAGTCAGTATTTCATATATATATATAAGAAATACATGACTTTCAGTGAATTCTAGCTATATATATGTATTTATTTTATTATACATATATATATATATATATATATATATATATATATATATATATATATATATATATATATATATATATATATATATATATATATATATATATATATATATATATATATATATATATATATATATATAATAAATACTTGAATTTCAGTGTTCATTTATTTACACATATACACACACATAACACTCATCTACTCATTGTTGAGTTAAGAGTTGAATTGTCCATCCTTGTTCTATTCTCTGCCACTATTTTTCTAAGCATGCTGAACACCCTCTCTGATGATGCATTGCTGTGTGGCACGCACAAAAGTGCCTTCATCAAATGCACCAGAGTCTGGAATCTTCCATCTCTCCCTAGCATGGCCCAAAACTGGTCAATCTTTGCTTCCTGAGGAAGATCTTCACTGAACTTGAACGCATCATAATTAAATGATCCCCTCAACTCCCCCCAAAATGGATTAACTCGCTGGAATAAAAAAGACAATATAACATACATCCATAAACGTGGACGCATGTGACAAAGTGTATTTATCTGTACAGTAATCTATTTATTGATATATATTTATTTATTTAATATATGTATTTATATATTATTTATATACATTTATTTATTTATATATGCACCTTATTGCTCTTTTATCCTGCACTACCATGAGCTTATGTAACGAAATGTCATTCTTATCTGTGCTGTAAAGTTCAAATTTGAATGACAATAAAAAGGAAGTCTAAGTCTAAGTCTAAGATCTTCACTGCCAAGCACTTGGTACTCCACTACTTCTTCCCGGAGGCTATCCAGGTCCAATCGCAGCTGCGGCTTGGAACTTACAAGCTATTTCTTGATCTTACTCGTCGTCGGCGTCGCCACGGCTGTATCTTCCTCGTTCTTCTGCTTCGTCTCCTTGTTGTGTGCACAGTTGTACACTGCACTCTCTAAAAGCCCTACATGTTATTGTCACATATGCACAGTAGATGGCAGTATTGTCCGGTTTAAGAGTGTCACAACATTGCTGTTTACGGCAAACGAACTGCTTTACGGTAGACGAAAACGTGACGTGTGTTGTTGTGTGTTGTTACCACGCTGGGAGGACGTTAATGAAACTGCCTAACATTAAACCCACATAAGAAACCAAGAACTTGCCCTCCATCATTCTACAGTTGTGTGTTGTTACCGCGCTGGGAGGACGTTAATGAAACTGCCTAACATTAAACCCACATAAGAAACCAAGAACTTGCCCTCCATCATTCTACAGTTGTGTGTTGTTACCGCGCTGGGAGGACGTTAATGAACCTGCCTAACATTAAACCCACATAAGAAACCAAGAACTCGCCCTCCATCATTCTGCAGTTATAACGTGATTGGGCAGTTTATATTGTGGGAAAGCGGACGTGAAAACAGATGTCCTCACTCAGGTCCACATGGAGCTGGAGGGGGCGTGGCCTCCAGTTCCGCCTGAATTTCGGGAGATTTTCGGGAGAAAATTTGTCCGGGGAGGTTTTCAGGAGAAGCGCTGAATTTTGGGAGTCTCCCGGAAAATCCGGGAGGGTTGGCAAGTACGCCCGCACCCGAGTAGGTAGATTGTCATAAAACATACAAATTAAGTAGGAAAATCATTTTTTTAAAATGAGAATGCAAGTGTGTATAGCAACCTGTGCTAGTTAATACAAACAATAACAGAGAGTTTACAGCCATTGGGACATACACTATATTGTATTTGGCCACCTGCCTTGACTCACATATGAACTTGAAGTGCTATCCCATTCCTTACCCATAGGGTTCAATATGATGTCGGTCCACCTTTTGCAGCTATTACAGCTTCAACTCTTCTGTGAAGGCTGTCCACAAGGTTGCGGAGTGTGTTTATAGGAATTGTCCACCTTTCTTCCAAAAGCGTATTGGTGAGGTCACACATTGATTTTGGTCGAGAAGGCCTGGCTCTCAGTTTCCGTTCTAATTCATCCCAAAGGTGTTCTATCGGGACTCTGTGCAGGCCAGTCAAGTTCATCTACACCAGACTCTGTCATCCATGTCTTTATGGACCTTGCTTTGTGTCCTGGTGCACAGTCATGTTGGAAGAGGAAGGGGCCCGCTCCAAACTTTTCCCACAAGGTTGGAAGCATGGAATTGTCCAAAATAGTTTTGGTATCCTGGAGCATTCAAAGTTCCTTTCACTGGAACTAAGGGGCCAAGCCCAACTCCTGAAAAACAACCCCACACCATAATTCCTCCTCCGTCAAATTTCACACTCGACACAATGCATTCCGAAATGCACCGTTCTCCTGGCAACCTACAGACCCAGACTTGTCCATCAGATTGCCAGATGGAAACGCGTGATTCATCACTCCAGAGAAGGCGTCTCCACTGCTCTATGGTCCAGTGGTGATGTCCTTTACACCACTGCATCCCACGCTTTGCATTGGACTTGGTGATGTATGGCTTCGATGCAGCTGCTCGGCCATGGAAACCCATTCCATGAAGCTCTCTGCGTACTGTACGTGGGCTAATTGGAAGGTCACATAAAGTTTGGAGCTCTGTAGCAACTGACTGTGCAGAAAGTCAGCGACCTCTTTGCACTATGTGCTTCATTATCCACTGACCCCTCTGTCAGTTTACGTGGCCTACCACTTTGTGGCTGAGTTGCTGTTGTTCCCAAACTCTTCCATTTTCTTATAATAAAGCCGACAGTTGACTTTGGAATATTTAGGAGAGAGGAAATTTCATGACTGGATTTATGCACAGGCGGCATTAGGGATGATGTTTGATAAGAAATTATCGAGTTCGAGCCGATTATCGAATCCTCTTATCGAACCGATTCTTTATGGATTCTCTTATGGAGTCCAGATAGGTTGTTGTACATGGAAAAAAACACAATATTTGGTTTAACAAATCACTTCACATTCTCTACTGCTCGCTACTATAGTATTACCATATCTGAGTTATTGTGCAGAAATGTGGGGAAATAACTACAAATGTGCACTACATTCGTTGACCGTGTTACAAAAAAATGTAATTAGATTGATACATAATGTTGGATACAGAGAACATACAGACACTTTTTTTATTGAGTCAAAAATATTAAAGTTTGATGATTTGGTAAAATTGCAAACAGCTCAAATGATGTGTAATGAAATGATGGAATGGATGAAGTAAAGAAGTGAAACATTGTACTGATATGATCCACTTGAAGAGCTTGTTCAAATGAATAGTGCTTACAAAGTACAAAGAAGAAGAATTATGAGAAATACTTTCAACCTTATTGAAAATAAGATATTATTCATCTCAGTATATTAATAATGACTGAATTAATTAATGACATATTACAAAACTGTTGTATATACTAATTGACAGATATTTTATTATAAAAAGGTCAGTAAATGATGTATATATTTGTATGAAGTGGGAAAGGGGAAGGATTAAATAAGCTTGACTTCTTCCTACTCCTGTAAAGTGAAATGATATGAAAGTGTGATGTATTATGATGTGGTCGGATCATATTTTGTTTAGTTATGTTCTGTTAATTTTGGACTTCCTTAGTTGTTTTGTGCACTTCGGGGGTTTGTTTTAGTCACCATGGTTACTTATGATTTTCACCTGCCTTGTACGCGCACCTGTTGCTCATCAGAGACTATTTAAGCCTGGCTTTCCCGCTCACTCGTCGTGGCTTCATTGTTTGCATTTGCAACAGTTACGTTGGCATTCTGCTTTTCCAGCTCATCATTCCTGTGCTAAAGTTACCTTAGCTTCTAGAATTCCTGTGCTAAAGTTACCTTAGCTTCTAGAATTCCTGTGCTAAAGTTACCTTAGCTTCTAGTATTCCTGTGCTAAAGTTACCTTAGCTTCTAGTATTCCTGTGCTAAAGTTATCTTAGCTTCTAGTATTCCTGTGCTAAGTTACCTTAGCTTCTAGTATTCCTGTGCTAAGTTACCTTAGCTTCTAGTATTCCTGTGCTAAGTTACCTTAGCTTCTAGTATTCCTGTGCTAAAGTTACCTTAGCTTCTAGTATTCCTGTGCTAAGTTACCTTAGCTTCTAGTATTCCTGTGCTAAGTTACCTTAGCTTCTAGTATTCCTGTGCTAAAGTTACCTTAGCCTCTAGTATTCCTGTGCTAAGTTACCTTAGCTTCTAGTATTCCTGTGCTAAGTTACCTTAGCTTCTAGTATTCCTGTGCTAAGTTACCTTAGCTTCTAGTATTCCTGTGCTAAAGTTACCTTAGCTTCTAGTATTATTGTGCTAAGTAAGTTTTTGCTTCAGCTTCTCGTGCGAACGGCACACTTTCCTTTTGTTTGGTTCCTGTCTGTTGTAATGTGTATGATTTATGAGAAATAAATCATCTCCTACCTGCACGCTTTCGTCCGGAGCCGTCAGTTTTGCGTCCCGGGAACGAACCACAGCACGCTGCTCCCCACCGTGACAAATGACTGAACTACGTGACGTCACTTCTGGTGATGTCACACGGGGCATTTCTTGTCGGGACTGGATTCGTTCCAAGTGATTCGAATAAAGAACCAACTCTTTTTCTTTACTATAGTGGTCTCGATAACGGGTACCGGTTCTCAAAAAGGGATTCGAGTCTGAGGACTCGGTTCTTTTCTTATCGAACAACCGGTAAAAGCGGTTTGGAGTATCATCCCTAGGCGGCATCCTATGAAAGTTCCATGCTGGAAATCACTGAGCTCCTGAGAGCGGCCCATTCTTTCACAAATGTTTGTAGAAACAGTCTCCATGCCTATGTGCTTGATTTTATACACTTGGGGCCGGACCAAATGATTAGGACACCTGATTCCGATCATTTGGATGGGTAGCCAAATACTTTTGACAATATTGTGTATTTTTGTTTGGACTACAACAAATTGCGCTCTTGCACTTGCGCAGAAGTCAGCATTTTCACACTGGTAAGTTTGAATCAAAACATGTTTTCTTCTGTTGCACACGTCACATTTAGCATTTAGCATTAGCTAAGCTAAGCTCGGCTATGGGGTACAAACAAGGTACAGTATTTGGGAATAAAGCAATACCCCTATTCATAGATCAATGATCAACATACTTTAAATATTTCCCACATTAATGCACAGTGTATTTTAGATTGGAAATATTTAGTTTGAAACAAATTTCTCCAGGAGACACCACACAGTGCCAAGTCCTATTGACATACCTCTAAAACAGTCGATCGATCGCGACCTACCGGTTGATCGTGGACAGTGTGTCAGTCGATCGCGAGGCATAAAAAAAAAAATAGATCTAAAAATTACCAATCATCAATTTTCACTTTGACGTCACTTTTGTCACTTGATTGACATTCACGGCACCCGAGAATCTTGTGAGATGACGCTGGCTGCTGTGAGCGCAGTATGAAGAAGAACAAACCAACAGAGGTGGGTAGAGTAGCCACAAATTGTACTCAAGTAAGAGTACTGTTGCTTTAGAGATTTATTACTCAAGTAAAAGTAAGGAGTAGTCACCCAAATATTTACTTGAGTAAAAGTAAAAAGTATGTTGTGAAAAAACTACTCAAGTACTGAGTAACTGATGAGTAACCTGTTCGTTTAAAGATGACGGCAACAAATAGTGCACAAAAACATAAAAATAGCAATGAGCAAATTCAGAGCCAGGAATATCTCTTAAGCAACTAAAACAATAATATATATTAAATAATAATACATTAAAATAAAACAAAATAAGGCAAATTGAGCCACAATAACTTAACAGCACCATAGACTCAGTAGGCGTTCATTGATTGATTGATTGAAACTTGTATTAGTAGATTGCACAGCACAGTACATATTCCGTACAATTGACCACTAAATGGTAACACCCGAATAAGTTTTTCAACGTTGACCAATTACTTAATAAATGACCAAGTGGAGGTGATCTACCTCATATATACATATACATATACACACACATATCATATATATATATATATATACTATATATATATATATATATATATATATATATATATATATATATATATATATATATATATATATATATATATATATATACATATATATAATATATATATATACATATATATAATATATACATACATTTATATATACAGTTTAGAATTTATATTTATTTATTTTGCCGTTTTTGTTCACATGTTAAAGGTGTTTTAATGAATATACATGCATGTTTAACATATATATTCCTTTCTTTCATGAAGACAAGAATATAAGTTGGTGTATTACCTGATTCTGATGACTTACATTGATTGGAATCAGACAGTAGTGCTGATAACGTCCACATTTTCAAATGGAGGATAAAAAAAGTTCCTCCTTCTGTCTAATACTACATGAAAGTGGTTGGTTTTTGGCATCTTATTTGTCCAGCTTCCATATTCGTTTTTATACACTTTACAAGAAATACATTGGCGGCAAACTCCGTAGCTTGCTAGCTTGTTTGCGCTGGCTTTCGGAGACTCTCATTTTGTTAGCGCAGGCGCGATGGAGCGGCACTTTTATTGTGAAGACAGGAACTGTGCGGTCAGTCTTTAGGCTTTTGATGGGAGGTACGGTTGAAATAAAAAAGTGTATTTTTTCCTTCACACTTGTATTAGTAGATTGCACAGTACAGTACATATTTCGTACAATTGACCACTAAATGGTAACACCCGAATAAGTTTTTCAACTTGTTTAAGTCGGGGTCCACGTGTGATGGTCATGTGACCGTCTGGCTCTGTTTGATTGGTGAAACAGAGTCCAACGTCACCAGTGACTGCATCTGATTGGTGAAACGGAGTCAAACGTCACCAATGACTGCATTTGATTGGTGAAACGCAGGCATGCGCTAGCTAATACTTTGAAGGTCTGTCTGACAAACCAAAACAAACAAAGCATGCATTAACAGATCGATAAAAATCAGTAGCGAGTAGCGAGCTGAATGTAGATAAATGGAGCCGAGTAAAAGTAGCATTTCTTCTCTATAAATATACTCAAGTAAAAGTAAAAGTATGTTGCATTAAAACTACTCTTAGAAGTACAATTTATCCCAAAAGTTACTCAAGTAGATGTAACGGAGTAAATGTAGCGCGTTACTACCCACCTTTGCAAACGAATGGCAGGAACGCGAGAAACACTTTTTATTTATAAACTGTAAAGACCGACTGCACGATTCCTGTCTTCACAATAAAAGTGCTGCTCCATCCTGCCTACGCTAACAATTAGTATGGACGATGGACAAATAACAAGCTAAAAGCCAACAACTTTCATGTAGTATTGGAAAGAGAGGGGGACTTTTTTTTCCATCCACAACGTAAATTCGAAGTTGTCATATTATTGTCATCATAAAAGAAGGGAATCTTTATGCGTTAAAAATGCTTATATTTTATTAAACACCTTTAAAATGGTAACAAAAAACATCTATTATATAGATTGTCTCATCCCATTCAAAACCATTCAAACCATTACAACAGGGATGTCAAAACTTTTTGACTTGGGGGCCGCATTGGGGTAAAACAATTTGGTCGAGGCCCGAAATATACATATATACCTATCCATTCATCCATTTCCTACCGCTTGTCCCTTTCGGGGTCGTGGGGGGTGCTGGAGCCTATCTCAGCTACATTCGTATATACAGTATATATGTCAACTGGCGGTCTTGGGGCCCTGTTTTGAAGAGGAACTTGGAACACTGTAAACACATTGGCACATCCTTGCATTGACATTTTAACCTTGCTAGCAAACGTACAACACTGGGATCCAAACTTGTGACTTACATAACTGATGAGTTCCTCAAGGCACCCCTTTAAGTCCTCTCATTTTTTGCAGTTAAATTTGTTTTCAAAATGTAATTTTTATATCTAACGTGTTGTTGTAGCTTTTTTCCTTCAGATGCAGTGAGTAGTTATGTTTTCAACTTCTTTAGTTATAGTAGTGTTCCTCAATGTTCCATTTTAGGTCCTCTCTTTTTCATCACTTGGGCTATTCAACTGGTGGCCCGCGAGTTCAGTTCCAAAAAGCCTGTGAGAGACTCACATTTTTGCAGCACTTTCTTAAAAACACTAGAGTGCTGTCTTAGAGATGATCTTTACTCACTTTTTTGCACAAAGTCCTTAAAAACAAAGCACTCCTGTAACTCTGACAAAATGAATAGACCAAAATCAAATGTCTATTGTAGAGGACGCTGGTTGCCAGGTATATACAAAATAAGACTAATAGTGAAGGGAGAATTACGGATTTCCAAAAATGTGGCCTCCAAAACGCTTTAGATATTATTTTTCTTTCTGTCAGTTTATTTGTTTAATTAGATTGATCAAACTTTTAAGTTGTGATAATCGTGATTAATCACAGTAAATTACGTTCTTGTGTCACTTATAGTCAGTGGTGGGACTAACGCGTTACTGTAATGCCGTTAGTTCCGGCGGTAACTAGTAATCTAGTGCGTTATTTTTTATATTCAGTAACTCAGTTACCGTTACTACATGATGCGTTACTGCGTTATTTTACGTTATTTTTTATGTAGTATCGGCTAGAAACAGAAGATCTGAGTGTGTTTGATTGGAGCGCTGCAGTGTCGTCCTTCTGAATCTTCTTGTGTCACAAGCCGGAGAAGAGAGACGTGCGCTCTGTGTGTGTCTGGGTGTGAGTGTGGGGAGGGAAGGGGGGGGGGGGGGCGTGTCTGATCATGGCGGAGCTGCGTCGAGTTTGTCGAATACATAGATATTCTCACTACTTTTCTTTTGTCGAGCACAAAGAAAATAACATTTTAGTTAAATGTAAGTTGTGTCTTGGATCAAAGATCCCACCTACTGCCCAAAGCAGCAATTCAAATCTGCTGAAACACCTACAAAAGCAACATGCTTCGAAGAAGCTAGTAAAGAGAGACACAGACTTTCCCTCCACCACCACCACTTAAGGATGAACTCTGCCTCTGCTCATCATTCATCACTGAAGGTACACACTCTGTTAATTCTCTTATATACTCTTTCTTTCTAGACTTTTAGAGTGTTTGATTATCACATCACTCTAAATGTATAGACTATAAAGTTCACAAACATAAAGAGGGATGCTAGTGGGCCAGGCCAATCTTTCCTTTTCTCTAAACTAAAACTGGGGAAATGTGTAGAGTGTTCTGGGCTTCAGACATGATTTTGTTTCAGAATTCCTTGAGAAAAAAACGCCTGGTTAGGCTTTGTGTATGTAGTGTGTGTCTTTGTGTATGTAGTGTGTGTCTTTGTGTATGTAGTGTGTGCCTTTGTGTATGTAGTGTGTGCCTTTGTGTATGTAGTGTGTGCCTTTGTGTATGTAGTGTGTGTCTTTGTGTATGTAGTGTGTGCCTTTGTGTATGTAGTGTGTGTCTTTGTGTATGTAGTGTGTGCCTTTGTGTATGTAGTGTGTGCCTTTGTGTATGTAGTGTGTGTCTTTGTGTATGTAGTGTGTGTCTTTGTGTATGTAGTGTGTGCCTTCCTTGCTTTACAGCTATGTTGTTACTATGCTGTTTGTTACTTATGTATGTTATGTTGCAGCTATTTAAAATCGTTTTGTCAATTTGTTGTGGCCTGAAACAATTTGGCCCTTTGAAACATATATTTGTGTTTGTGTGTTTTGTATGTAGAGCACATTGTTTGTGTGTTGTATGTAGAGCACATTGTTTGTGTGTTGTATGTAGACCACATTGTTTGTGTGTTGTATGTAGAGCACATTGTTTGTGTGTTGTATGTAGAGCACATTGTTTGTGTGTTGTATGTAGACCACATTGTTTGTGTGTTGTATGTAGAGCACATTGTTTGTGTGTTGTATGTAGACCACATTGTTTGTGTGTTGTATGTAGAGCACATTGTTTGTGTGTTGTATGTAGAGCACATTGTTTGTGTGTTGTATGTAGACCACATTGTTTGTGTGTTGTATGTAGAGCACATTGTTTGTGTGTTGTATGTAGACCACATTGTTTGTGTGTTGTATGTAGAGCACATTGTTTGTGTGTTGTATGTAGAGCACATTGTTTGTGTGTTGTATGTAGAGCACATTGCTTGGCAGAGTTCAGTAATGCAAATGCATGTCAAGTTGATGAACAGATTATATTATTCTCCAGTGCAATAACAGTACTGAAATGAAGGCTAAAAGGGCATTAATGGGAGCTTTAAAAAAAAAAGAAGATAAAAAGAAGTAACTAGTTACTTTTCACAGTAACGCATTACTTTTTGGTGTAAGTAACTGAGTTAGTAACTGAGTTGAAATGAAGTAACTAGTAACTGTAACTAGTTACTGGTTTTCAGTAACCAACCCAACACTGCTTATAGTAGATTTAAAAAAGACAGCAATGTTTAGACCCAAATACAATTTTATTGTCACAATGTCATATACAGACATTTTGAAAAATATTTGACTTAAATGTACGTGACTTATTCAACAGTTTTATCTAAAGTCACAACAGGGTTTATTTTGAAGTGAAATGTGTCACAGAGTGCACCAGTCAGTCTCTTTACTCATCTTTGCAATGACGTGATCACCGACTGTATAACAACACCTTTCAGGTAACCATCCGTGGTTAAAGTAAAGGCGCATGTACGAAATAAATAAAATAAATAAATTGGATGATTAATATGCATATGTACATAATGAATGCAATATATTTTTGTGATTAATCACATTAATTAACAAATACATTTTGACAGCCCTAATTATTTTGTACATCCATTATAATAAAACCTTTTCAAAAGAGGTTAAAAGTTACAAAAGCTCCTCTTAGCTGCTGACGTTTGGTGTGTACATGCAATGAGTAATCACAGATGTTTTTACATGTATTTTTAAAGTGGTTCTTGAAAATGTTAAATTGCACATTTTGAACAGTGGAGCCTTACTATACTTTCAAGCGCTTTCAATCAGGAATACTTGCTTAGTTGCCGTAGAAAATTGCAACATTAAACAAAGGCAGTCCGACGAGTCCGAGTGCTTGTTTGCCTGCCAAGTGCCTGAGCCGGGGCTGAGTCTGCAACCGGACATTACCATTATCCAAATATGGTACCGTTTGGTTTTTCATGAATCTCTACCCGGTAGTATTTACAGGATTTGATCGTACCTATTACCTACAAAAGTATCAAATTCAGTAAGACTGATTGAAAGTTTGGACAATTCTGTTTCAGAGGAATTAACAATGTTCAGCAAATTGTGATCTGTTGGATGCAATTAACTGTACCTTTAAATACATGATTGAGATGATTGAGTGTGTATGTTGTTGTGTGTTCTGGTTGATTTTGTGACATATTAAGTAATGGCCTTTTTGGAGCTCTCTAAATCTGCAATATGTTTCCCTCCACTGAGCCATTAATAGACAATAGACAATTGCATGGCAAATCCCTTCTTAACCTGCCCTGTGTCACATGTTCACACTGTGTTGCAGAGCAGCAGACAAAACATTAGGTTGTAAATGCACTTAATAAAGTCAACAATACTGGCCTGGGTGTGGAAAGGCAAGGGTTTGATGTCTTTTTACAACGTAGAATAAGGTTAGAGTTACTATTGTAGTTTGACAAAATACAATCAAGCCTATGTATATATCAAATATTATATTATATATACTTTGGCTTACGAGTTTAATTTGTTCTGTACGCAGCTCATAACTCAAAATACTTGTATAAACTGAAATCAATTTAATCTGTGCTGGGCTCCCAAAACAAATGCAATGTAACACACTTTAAAATAGAATAAAAAGAGCTTCATGATAAGAAATATTGTATGAAAAACAATACAATAGAGTGTACTGCAAACAACCAAATTAGTTTTACAAAGTAATGTAATAATAATGCACAGTATTTACATTACACAGTATATGGAAAGCAAACTTCTACGGTATATTCTTCAAGCGACTTCTCTGTCAAACACACCATCAGCAGCTTATCCATATTTTTTATGGATAAACTATATCTGCTTCAATATGGTACAGTAGCAGTGCTATCCTTGGTCATTGTTTTATGATTTATTTATTTAATTCAAAGGATATCAAACACAGCAGCGTCCTTCACACTCACTTTCTTTCTTCCAATGGTTGAAAAATAAATGTACAGTATTCACAACGTTTCACTTCTTTCCACATGTTTTAATGTTATAGCCTTATTCCAAAATGTAATTCATTCATTTTTGTCTTCAAAATTCTACAGACAATACCCCACAATGACAGTCTGAAAAAAAATGATATACAAAAAAAAAAAATGGTATTCACAGCCTTTGCTCAATACTTTGTTGATGCACCATTGGTAGCAATTACAGCCACAAGTATTTTTGAATATGATACCACAAGCTTATCTTTGGGCAATTTGGTCCATTCTTCTTGCAGCAGCTCTCAAGCTCCATCAGGTTGGATGAGAACATTTTAAACATAGATGATGTATAAAGGCATGATTGTTCATTGGTTAGTTCAAGTCAAAGGCAATAACTGCCCTTTTTGTCAGATTGGAGCTTTGTACAGGTGTCTCACGTTTTGTAAATGTCTGTATTATTTAATAGCTTTGTACGGATGGCGTGGCCAAGTTGGTAGAGTGGCCGTGCCAGCAATCGTAGGGTTGCTGGTTACTGGGGTTCAATCCCCACCTTCTACCATCCTAGTCACGTCCGTTGTGTCCTTGGGCAAGACACTTCACCCTTGCTCCTGATGGGTGCTGGTTAGCGCCTTGCATGGCAGCTCCCGCCGTGAATGTGGAAATAGTGTCAAAGCACTTTGAGTACCTTGAAGGTAGAAGAGCGCTATACAAGTATAACCCATTTATTATTTATTTATTTATCATTTTTGATCCAAAAAAAATGGAATCTAACTTTTCTTTTTTTTAAATATATATTTTTTAGATTAAAAAACGTTTCACATTTTGTTAATTTGTTTTAGTATGAGTGCTTTATTTGACAGTTTTGCTCCTGTATAATTCAGTAATTCTAATATTTGTATTTGCTCGTTAACAGCTTATTTTTTTGTTTTGTGAGTGTAGGTCACAGTGGGGTAAACCAGCTTGGAGGTGTGTTTGTGAATGGGAGACCATTGCCTGATTCCACCAGGCAGAAGATAGTAGAACTGGCTCACAGTGGAGCTCGACCATGTGATATATCCAGAATTCTACAGGTACAGCCTGGGTACAGCACTAACAGCCATAAAAGCACAATCTGCTAAATAAACATTTTATTTTGGGTCACAGCTTGCATAGAAAACTTACAGTATTTGCTCTGTTTTTATTGAATTGCTCTACTGTCCACATTCTATTACCTACCAAGCTTTAACCACTGTCACAGTCAAATTGGATTTATAGTTGAAAAGAAATCAAACTTACGTTTTTAATTTTTAAGTTTGTATTTCTATTGTTTTCAGGTGTCCAATGGCTGTGTGAGTAAGATTTTAGGCAGGTATTACGAGACAGGTTCGATTCGTCCTCGGGCAATCGGAGGAAGTAAACCTCGGGTTGCCACTCCAGAAGTTGTAAGCAAAATCGCTCTGTACAAGAGAGAGTGTCCATCGATCTTCGCCTGGGAGATCAGAGACAGACTGTTGGCGGAGGGAGCCTGCACTAATGACAATATTCCCAGTGTAAGCTTTCATTTTTGCATCTTGATTAAAAACAAAACAAAAGTCCAATGTCAAACCTTTGTCAATAATTACAGTAGAAAGTGAAAATATATTTTTAGATACACTTCCTGTGCATTACAATGCCTTCAAATATAAACGTGTTGTGGCATGCATTTGTGTGGATCATTACACTGTGGCAGTCTTTTAAATCAGACGTACAGTGCTAAAAAAAGAAAATCCATACCAGGATACTGAATATTAGGGGTGTAACGGTACAACATAACCACAGTGTACCTCTGTTTTAAAAGTTTGGTGAGTTTTGCAAAACATAATACAGTGATACCTTGTGAAATATGTGAAATGGTTCTGTGACACAGTTTATACTTTGAAAAACGTTTATTGTGACATAGTGTCGCCAAATGAAATTAATTGAAATCAATTTATTGGGGCTTTATCCCCCAATACAGCACAATTTTAGCATGTAACATGCCTTTTAAAAAAGTAAAGCAAACTTTTAGATACAAATATTGTATTGAAAACAATACGATAGAATGTAGTACAAACCACTACAGTAGTTGTATAAAGTGATGTAATAATAATGTACAGTATTTACTAGGGGTTTGGGAAAAAATCGATTCAAATTCGAATCGCGATTCTCACGTTGTGCGATTCAGAATCGATTCTCATTTTTAAAAAATCGATTTTTAAAAAAAAAATACTCATAATTATTTTTATTTTTTTTTAAATGTATTATTTTTATTAATCAATCCAACAAAACAATACACAGCAATACCATAACAATGCAATGCAATTCCAAAACCAAACCCGACCCAGCAACACTCAGAACAGCAATAAACAGAGCAATTGAGAGGAGACACAAACACGACACAGAACAAACCAAAAGTAGTGAAACAAAAATGAATATTATCAACAACAGTATCAATATTAGTTACAATTTCAACATAGCAGTGATTAAAAATCCCTCATTGACATTATCATTAGACATTTCCAAAAAAAAAAAAAAAGAACAATAGTGTCACAGTGGCTTACACTTGCATCGCATCTCATAAGCTTGACAACACACTGTGTCCAATATTTTCACAAAGATAAAATAAGTCATATTTTTGGTTCATTTAATAGTTAAAACAAATTTACATTATTGCAATCAGTTGATAAAACATTGTCCTTTACAATTATAAAAGCAAAAAAATCTACTACTCTGCTTGCATGTCAGCAGACTGGGGTAGATCCTGCTGAAATCTATGTATTGAATGAATAGAGAATCCTTTTGAATCTTGGCAAAAATCTTAGCCACACGATTATCAAATGTAATAGGAAAATTAATTCATACTGACCAAACTGGCTTCATGGAAGGTCGACAATCTTCAGACAATACAAGGAAATTGTTTAATGTTATTTACTATGCTAGAAGTCTCCCTTATCCCACAGCAGTATGTACTGTTGATGCGGAGAAGGCATTCCACCGCATAAACTGGTCATTTATGTTTTGCACATTATGTAAATTTGGATTTGGAGATAATTTTATTCAATGGATTAAGATGCTTTATACTAGGCCCATGGCATCAGTCAAAACCAATAATCATATTTCAGAACCTTTTTCGTTAAAAAGAGGAGTAAAACAGGGATGTCCTGCATCTGGATTATTATTTAATTTGGTTATTGAACCCTTAGCTGCAAAAATAAGAAGTGAAAATAATATTCATGTTATAAAAATTGGCTCTCAGTATAATAAGCTATCGATGTATTGTGACGACATAATTCTCTACCTGTCACATGTTAACTCCTCTCTTCACTATATCAATAATGTCATCACTGAATATGGCTGTTTATCAGGGTATAAAGTCAATTGGGACAAATGTGAAATATTACCACTTAATAAACACTGCAAGAAATCACAAGTTCAGAACTCCAAAATTAAATGGAAAGAGGCAGAAATCATATATCTAGGACTACACATTACACCAAACCTTTATACAAGCAGAGATCTAAATCTTAAACATTTAAAAAATAAGATAGAATCCAAAATGGAACGCTGGTCACGTCTCCAAATATCACTTTGGGGTCGGGTGAACATAGTAACAATTAGTATACTGCCAGCAGTTAATTCTATACTGACCATGATGCCTGTCCTAATGAATAAAAGTTGGTTTAAGAAAATACATACAATGATATCACATTTTATATGGTGTGGAAAGAAGGCCAGTTGTTCATACTAAAGGTTGTCTTGTACACAAGATAGAGGAGGACTACAATTACCAAACTTCTTACATTATTATATCTCCTTCGGTTGTGAACAAGCAAGCCACTAATTTCATTCTTCTGCAGTTAAGGACTGGATCAACATAGAAAAACATATGTTAATGAATTTGGACAGTGATGTGGGGAGTTTATATTATATTAAAAAAATACCTAATGAATTGAAGTAGAGCCCAATAGAAGCCACCTTTAACATTCTAAAACTGTGTCAGAAAATACTAGGAATCAAGTCAATGACATCTGTCAATCAACCGCTTTGGTACAATCCTAATATCATAATTAATAAAAATGTGGTTAAATGGACAACATGGAAAGACAGAGGTATTACTAAACATCATCATATTATTAATAAAAACTATTTTAAACCGTTCAATGATTTATTTTTCAATATAATGTACCCAGAAATCATTTTTTAAATTGTATCTCTTTAAAACACGCTGTAAATAAATGCATATCCTCTGAAAGTATGTCCTTAAATAGCCATGAACTGGAAGATGCACGTTTTAATCAAGATACATTTAAGAAATTATTTAAACTATTTTATGGAATAATAAATGAACACCACACTAGAAATGCAAATGATGCATGTGTTCGGAAATGGATGATGGACTTAAACATTTTAGATGAAAGAGACATATCATGGAATTATATTTGGAAAAATGCCACTAAGCCCTTTAGAAGCATTAAAGATAAGCTGACTCAATTTAAGATATTGAATAGATTGTGTTTTACATCTTCTCCGCTGTTTAAAATTGGTGTAGTAGATAGCAAGTTATGTATGAAGTGTCGGGCAGCTGAGGCAACTCTTGTTCATTTATTGTGGGAATGTCAGAGAATAAAAGAGTTATGGTTGAAAACAACAAAAGAAGCAATCACAGTCCTTAATATAAATACCCCAATGACACTGCAAACTTGTATTCTTGGGGATCTCCATCAATTTAGTAACATGTCATCAACGAGTAAAAATGCATATCTTTCAATATGCATAATAACAAAAAGGGTAATATTTAAAAAATGGATAGATGTTGATAGTCCTACTCATACTGACTGGTACACACAAGCTATGGAGATGATATCAGTAGAAAAAACTGCATTTAGTTTAGATAATAATGAGTCATATATTGGAATATGGGATCGATTATTTAAATTTGTTTTAACTATTAAATGAACCAAAATATGACTTATTATATCATTGTGGAAAATATTGGACATACTGTGTTGTCAAGTTTATGAGATGCGATGCAAGTGTAAGCCACTGTCACACTATTGTTTTTATTAATATTTTTAATGATAATATCAATGAGGGATTTTTAATCACTGCTATGTTGAAATAGTAACTAATATTGATAATATTCATTTTTGTCTCACTACTTTTAGATTGTTCCGTGTCATGTTTGTGTGTCCTCAATTGCTCTCAATTGCTCTGTTTATTGCTATTCTGAATGTTGCTGGGCCGGGTTTGGTTTTGAAATTGTATTGCATTATTATGGTATTGTTGTACATTGTTTTCATTAAAAAAAATAAAAAAAAAAAAAAAAAATCGTTTTTGAATCGAGAATCGTGTTGAATTGAAAAAAAAAATCGATTTTGAATCGAATCGTGACCCCAAGAATCGATTTTGAATCGAATCGTGGGACATCGTTGGGGCGGTATAGCTCGGTTGGTAGAGCGGCCGTGCCAGCAACTTGAGGGTTGCAGGTTCGATCCCCGCTCCCGCCATCCTAGTCACTGCCGTTGTGTCCTTGGGCAAGACACTTTACCCACCTGCTCCCAGTGACACCCACACTGGTTTAAATGTAACTTAGATATTGGGTTTCACTATGTAAAGCGCTTTGAGTCGCTTGAGAAAAAGCGCTATATAAATATAATTCACTTCACTTCACACCCAAAGATTTACAGCCCTAGTATTTACCTTGGGGGGTGGAAAAAGTATTATGGTATCTGCTTTCAGCTGCTACTCCACATTTTCATGGATAAATGTCTGCTGTTTGGATGTTATTTTAACGTTTTTGGCTGGCGTTATCAACTCATTCTGCTTCAGTATGGTGCAGTTTAATTGTGCTATGCTCCAAACTACTACACCAAGATAGCTACATGTTTGGTCATTTTATTGATGATGTATTTCTTGAATTCCATTAATATCATCCACCTATTCTCAGCACTGTCCTTGAAATTCACCTTTTTCCTTTCCATAATAGAAAAAACAAAGTTATGTCTTTCCCTAGCTATAATCTCATTTTAGTAAGTTAGACCACATGTTTCAACGAATCTTACGGTGTTCACTGTGAGAATTTACTATGCCAACGAGTGGTGGGAAGGCTCATAACCCGGATTGTTGACCTTAAAAGAAAGCATAACAGTTAGTCAAAAGACAGGTAGTATTCCTAAGAACACGTAAGCTTGGGAACTCGTATCCCGAGGTACAATCCAGATGTGTGAACAGTTTTAAATGAATTTGAAAGACATGAAACATGAAATAACTACATACTGCTGGCAGGTAATAATCCAGTGTATACAATTATCAAATAAAAAAGGAAAAAAGTAATTGCAATTTTTTTTCAAGTGAACTACTGTATTATCTAATAGTTTACAACTAATGATGCAGTCATGTTCAACAGCAACACTTTAAATGGGAACAGTACTTTTTTGGGAATTGTGCCTATGGTTCACAATCATTACGAGAAACAAGAATACGGATGTTTTTATTTAAGTGCATTCTAATTGGTAAATAAGCATAAAAAAAGTGTGCTTACAATGGAGCCAATGAGAGGTTTTGTATTCCACCCATAAAGGCCTCGGAAAAAAACATCCAAAAACCGGAAACAATATACTCCATTTACATTTTCTGACTTAAATAGTAACCAAGTATTAGTGACATTGTTATTATAAGCGCTAACACAGACAGACTAACTATAGTGGCGCCGTGATCACAGAGAGGTAACTAGCTTATGCTGCTATGTTGACATCATCGGCTGGTGAGCTGCTTTCTTGCCTCTGAGCTCGTGAAAGTTTATTCTTGATCCTAAATAATACCTCTCACCTTGATGGTGGAAAGATGAGGACGTAATGCAACACATTGGTACACTTTGACAGCTAATTTAGACCCGAAAATGGCGAGGATTAGGAGTCATTCTTCATCTGAACGGGATTATATGAACATCCTAAAATCCCAGTTGACATTGTACAGTCAGTGATGTTTTATTATGTTTGTAGGCTGTAAGGATGTCTGCAGTGAGTAATAATCAGTGATGTTGTCAAAGGAAAAGCGAACGTTGTGATGCGTTTTTTAATTTAATGCGCCGCGGAATGCTTAAAATCATCAAAATATGCAAATATGACATGTTATTATGAATGTGCCTCTTACTACATTACATATATTTACAGCATGTATATATAACCTTGATGGAGGTTTTTAATGTGTTTTTTAATGGCTTTATAGGCAGAATAGAGTGACCCAATTGATCGCATTTATTTACTAGAAAAAAAGCATTAAAAAAATTGTGGGGACAAGAGGAGGACAAGACAACAACAACACATATATATATATATATATATATATATATATATATATATATATATATATATATATATATATATATATATATATATATATATATATATATATATACATATATATATATATATACATATATATATATATATATATATATATATATATATATATATATATATATATATATATATATATATATATATATATATATATTCTTCTACTCAATGTGGCCACTGTGTCAAAACATTTGGGGACTCCTGGATTGCAGAGTAGACATTAGCGTGAGGCCCACGAGTACTTTTAACCTCTCTCCACAGGCAAGCGGCTGCGGATTATAAGGAATAAAATCACCAGAGACAGCTTCTTACCTGAAGCTGTCAGACTGCTGAACGCTAACCGGGTTCCATAGTCCCCCTCAGTTTTTTTTCTGCCCCCAAATTGCCTATTTATTACTGCCTCTTGTAATACTTGCACCAAATTTCGTACTGTATATGTGCAAATGTGTATGAGTATGACAAATGAAGCTCCTTAAATCCGCATCTGTAAATAATACGAATATATAAACTTTTACTTACCAGCATTATAGAAACAAACACATCATAAAATGAACCTTTTATTATTTGTGCAAAATTACTAACATTTTGATGTAATGTAAATTCCATTTGATGTATTAATATGCAGCAAAATTGTGGTTGTTTTTTCCTTATCAGGTTTCCTCTATAAACCGAGTGCTAAGGAACTTGGCCAGTGACAAGACGCAAATAGGAACAGAAGGAAGCGAGGGGATGTTTGAAAAGCTCAAAATGCTTAATGGTCAAGCCACCTGGGCGGGGCGAACTGGGTGGTACCCGGGCTCCACACTCATTGCCACTGGTAAGAAATTAATGTAATAGCTTACACTTTGCTAATCTTCATGTCTGTGTTCTATGTCAATGGCACGGATAGAATGAATTTCTATTGAACTATGTTGACCAAGAATAGTGCAAATTGCTCAAGCTGCACATAGGGCAAAGACATAGCCAAGTAACAAACACCACTCAGAGCCAAGACGACTGTGGACACAAATATGGTCAAAAGTGAATCCGGTATTTAAGGGTGCTACGAACAGACAGCAATGTCTTTCCTGCCATATCTGTCTTTTCATGTCGTACTTGCAATGTATCCTTGTTTTAATATCTGTGATGTCACTACCAATGGAAATGCAAGAATGACGCAAGTTCGATATAAATTGTCTGGTAACTCCCCCATATCATATTCTGGTTCCTCATTGTGTTAAGTGTCCTAGCTTTACCCACTATCAGGCACAAAATATATTAGCTATTAGTTTTGGGAATGGTTGGTGCTTGGGTTAGAACCCAGTGACAAGCAGAAAATGGCCACAAAAGGAAGTGCGGCAAGGTTCAAAAACCCACTTAGGCTCAATTCGAATAGCCCTCCTCCGCCTGTGTTTTTGCCTTCTCTACTTGGTTTTGCGCGTTCTTGTCAACCATGAGGTGCTGTATTGCTTTGATTTTACTGTCGTCACGTCACGTCAGCTCTGTTCTCAATGGGTACTAGGTGCCATTTTGCCTTTCTCGACAAAAAAATCCCCTATGCATGTGTTCTTTTCGGCTGTACGAATCGTTGAAATCACGAAAAGAATAAACATTTCTTCAGAGTTCCTCGAGAGGTAATCAAAAAGGGCAGAAGAGCGCAAGATTTTACGAAACGACGAAGAGAAAAGCATGCAGCTCACACTCCAGTCCAAGGGAGCAGAGTCAAAAAATGAATGAGTTAGCAGTGATCACTTTGTTAAAAGTTTGTTTGATATACTGTACAGGCCAAACGTTTGGACACACCTTCTCATTCAATGTTTTTTCTTTATTTTCCTGATTATTTACATTGTAGATTGTCACTGAAGGCATCAACACTATGAATGAACACATGTGGAGTTATGTACTTGAAAGGTGAAATAACTGAAAACATGTTTTATATTCTAGTTTCTTCAAAATAGCCACCCTTTGCTCTGATTACTGCTTTGCACACTCTTGGCATTCTCTCGATGAGCTTCAAGAGGTAGTCACTGTGAAGTGTGACTGCAGTCACACTTCACAGGTGTGCCTTATCAGGGTTGATTAGTGGAATTTATTGCTTTATGGGGTTGGGACCATCAGTTGTGTTGTGAATGAGAAGGTGTGTCCAAACTTTTGGCCTGTGCTGTACTTTTAACGTTTATTATTTCCCATTTAAGTATTATCTTGATATTATTTGTATTTCTTAGACACGTGCTAACACGTGTTTATGAAATACACCAACTCGGTGTATACAAAAAGCACCAACTCGGCGAGTCTAAATAAAAGAAAGCAAATGTGAGCAAAACCTAAATGAATTAAGTTTTTACCAAAGACAACAATCATAAATGAAGCTCTCAGGACATACACAATGGTGACATCGATAGTTATTAAAAAAAACGCGACTTGTAAACAAGCGCATGCAACAGCAACAAACATGGCAGTAGACGCAAAGTTAAATCATAAAATGCAACCTGACCGGAGCAAAAACGATGTATATTTATCCAGGGGAGTCTTGATCTGTTTTGTCATGTAGAATTTGTCTGGAGCACAATAGTTCGATATTACCGACATATAATGCTTGATATCTCCCGACAAATCTGTTTTTCATAAAGTATAGGGTTTTTTTGCATTGCATAGTTTGATTTTTTTGCTCATATCTGCTTTTTGCAGGAGGATTTAAGCCTCTTTTGTACTCAGATAGTTTGCATGCTTTGCTGTATAACAGCCATCTATCTTGGCTGGCTTGCCACCACTGCTTTCCACTTTCGAGAAGAATCCAAATATCAGAACACAAGCAATAATCCGTCAGGTAGGGAGGATGGACGAAGTACCTCCCTCGCTACTGTACATAAATACTGGCTTCAAACAAAAATAGACAATGGAACACATTTTACATACCGCAAGCTGATGCGGCAGCAGTTGCATATTTCACCAAAAACCTTATCTTTCAAAACGTTCTTCTCCTTAATAAAGACAGACGAAAATACATCAAAAGTTTCGCGTGTGACTGCATCTTGAAAGTAAACAAATATTTGTCACATCTGCCTTATTCACTGCTGGCAAACTGCAAGGGTTGATGACTTAGCAAGACTCGATCGACGTTCATATGCATTGGGGCTTATTTGCAATACTTGGCCATGACACTAGATGCTAGAATGGAGGTTCATTTGTGTCTGTATTACAAAGCTTTTTTTTTGGACACTGAATTTATGTAACTGATTTTTTTGCATTTGAATTTTGAGAACTGAATTTTTGTCCATCAAATTATGCTGACAATTTCATTGAAAATTAATTCAGTGTTCTAAAATTAACTGTACAAAAATTCAGTGTAAAAAAAAATTGCTGCTTCGAAATGCAAGACTCAATCCATCCATCCATCCATTTTCTACTGCTCATCCCTCTCGGGGTCCCGGCACTTCTGGTAAATCAAGTCAGAAGCATTCGATTCTGTCTCAAAATGTCACGACCCGAATTGGACTCTAAACACAACCGCAGGATTTCAGAAGCAGTTCTTTATTTATAACAAGGGAAGGGATCCAAAACGGGAGAAACAAAACAGGCTATTAATACTGATCTAACTTGACCACTAAATTTATAAAATTATTGACAAACTCAAAACGCTCCAGCTACGGAGGGAAAAACTTTCTAAGGAACAAAAATACAAAATACAACAAAAACTAGTGATGGGTCCGGCAACACCGATGCATCGGCGCATGCGTCGAGCTCATAGAGCGATACCCTGTGTCGGTGCGCGTACCGCTTTTAGAAAGTCACGTGACCGATCATGAGCTGTTTTGGTCACGTGGCCGATACGCGAACTGTGTCGCACTCCCGCCTCCTCTGTGCCCTGTGAGCAACGTTCCCTCTAAGGTGCGCGCCTGCGCAATTGCGCACTGCTCAAGCGTCCTCTGCACACAGCAAATATATGCCGCGCACCAAATCAATCCCATCTGAATTCTAAACAAAATAAACAAAATTATTCTGTGTAATTGTGTAATGCAACTCTGAGTGACAGTGACAACAAGCGGCCCTAACAGTGTTCGCCAACACCGTTCAATTATTGTAACGTCTATCGAGATGCTTCGAGGACAGGAATTATATCGATCACTTTATTGAGCGAAACTGTTTATATTCGGCCATAACCACACCAAAAACATGAATAAAAAACTTATATCTCAAAAAAATAGTCATTTTCTGCCGTACAAACCAGGCCAAAACCAACTTGTCATCTGTCACCAACACGCATACCACTAAGCTACTGGTGCGTTTACGGCCACACAAAAAGTCGGACAACTCAAACACCACACAAAGTTACACTATGACTCCTCAGTCATACATGTGATTTGATATGATATGAGTCATTTATTATTAATGTCAATTTATTGATATTAATCATGGAATGCTGTTACTAGAGAAAGTTACAGGAATGCACACTTCATCCTATGCTTACATTTCATTGTGCAACATGAGGATGTTTAAGGGGAACTAAATGTGATCTCTAAAAGGGGTACAAATGATTTCCAAAGCAGGACCCCCACCCAGACATATTGTACAATACTAATGCATAGCTTATGAAAAACAAGATTTCTTTTATTTTCATTACAAGTGGGCCAAATCACTAATATTACAAAATAATCTCATGAAAATGACTCCTCTCATTTGAGTGTTATTATAAAAGATTGGTTTGAGACAGGTGTGCTGCTGGTATTGCCACGCTCACATGTGCTCCACTGAATGCTCAGGGAGTTTTTGTGTTTGCTCACACACATGAACAATTAGAGGGAACATTGCCTGTGAGCGGGTCTTTTCTACAGCCGGAGAAATAATAACTAAGAGAAATCGTCTAAAATGTAATACGTTGGAAAAACTGGGGTTTTTTTAATAAAAATGTGTAAAAAAAAAAAAAAAAATCCCAGTCCACAAGCAGCCTCATTCACAACACGTTCTCTTAGTTTTCCATGTTATGATACATGTTCACATTATTTATTGACTGTATCTAAAAAAGATACAAATATATTTTTATTTAAATGAAGATATGAAATAATCCTAAATGAAATACAATGACTTGGTTTATATTATTGTATATACTAGGTCATAAAATCAGTGTCAGTTGAGTCGGTCCATAGGTTGCCTGTAGGGATTTTTAATGTCCAGCAGATGTCAGTATTTAGTGACACAGTATTGACACAGTATCAATACAGTTTTGCAATGTGTCGAAACGCTTCATGACGCCCCATCAACCCATCACTAACAAAAACCACTCCAATGGAGGCGATACTATGAAGCTAAACTTTACCTGAAAAGGTTACAAACCAAAACTCTCCCGAGGATCCAAAAGGTAACACCAAACATGGCTATGGCTGTGGGCAAAGAAATTCTGGAGGTATGCACAAGAAGATACAAATCACTCTGGCACAGAACAGACAAAGGGCGATACATTTAAGCATGGGGGAACAGGTGGAATCAATGAGGACAAACGATGACACACGAGGAAGGGCAACTGATCTGAAACGAGAGGGAGAGTTAGCTTTTCAAAATAAAACAGGAAGTGACAAGACAACCTGAAACCAGACAAAACACAGACAGGACTTCACCCAGGTGTGACAAAACCAGCCAATGAGGTGTCAAGTTTGAAGTCACGTGACACAGGTCTTGCAAAAGAGCATAAACAGCAACCTTGGCATAATACAACATAATTAACAATTCAATGCAGCCCGCTGGATATTGTCAAACTATAGAAATTATTCTAATGGTTAGAATCTGAACTTTTGAGTGACAGACGAGGCATGAACAGAGTAGGGCAGAGTGGGCGGGGCTTGTTTACAGAGCAAAAAACCCTGATAGTGAGTGTCAGACAGAGGCCTGCAGAACAGTGATTTTATATTGAATATGTGTATGTTTTTAACTCTTTGCGTTTGTTTCCCTGTGTTTGTTGCATCTTGTTGCTCTTGCTCGATTGTAAAAGATGTGAAGCAAGACACCTTCTTGCATGACATCTTTTCTGCAGGAGCATATTCTCAATATCCAGTTTTTTATTGTTCATAGATTATATTGTAAATCCCACATTCTATATTTTTATGTACTGTACATTCTGACTGTCATATAATTTGATAAAATAACTAATGTTCATTCCGTTTGGAGATGGTCTTTTTTTTTTTTTACTTAAAAAGAATGTAGGATTTACAATATTAACTATGAATAATAAAAGACTGAATATTTAAAATACATGAACATTGTTCCTCTACTGCAGACCAGCTCCTTGATCGACATCTTTTCAAAGATGCAAAAAACACGGCGAAAAATAAAGGCAAAAGGATTTTTTAAAAAATCCACTTATTCGATATAATATCACTGTTTCTATGGTCACCGTGGTGTGTTGTTCATCTTTTAATGACCAAACTTTGTCTTGTGAACAATGAGCTTACATGTATTCTTCGTTCTATGAATACATCCAAACATGTTTTCTTCATTACGTTTACCTAGACATCATTATCCAACACCACACTGAGTTTAGCTGCATATCATGACAACTAGAAACCGTATGTCACTCAAAAGTGCAGATTCTAACCATTGGAATCATTTCTAGAGTTTGAAAACATCTAGCGCTATGAAATGTTAGTTATGTTGTATTATGACAAGGTAGCCCAGTTAACTACCTTTTTTATGCGGTTTTGTGTCACGTGACTTCAAACTTGACACCTCATTGGCTGGTTCTGAGAAAGGATCGATTGCTTCAGTCTTAATTTACACTGAATTTTTTACACTGAATTTGAAAATACTGATTTTTAAAACACTGATTTTTTTCAATAAAATTGTCACAAAATTGAAGTTACTTAAATTCAGTTAGAAAAAAAAAAGCTGTTGTAATTAAGACACAAATTAACGAGGTGGGGACTTGTCCAGAGTGTACTCCGCCTTCCGTCCGAAGCAGCTGAGCTAGGCTCCAGAACCCCCGCGACCCCAAACGAGACAAGCGGTAGAAAATTGATGGATGGATGTATGCTCACGCCAAGGTGGAGGGTTGAGTAGAAGAGGGGAAGGAAGGAGAGAGAATTTGAATGGAGCCTCCCCTTAATCCTAAAAGGCTTTGTGATGACAGATTTGTATTTCAAAGAGGAGAAACTGAGTTTTTACTTTCCTGTATGTATTATGTTGGCAAGAGGCACACAGACAATATTCCGCCTAACAACTAGTTGCAATTAATTTCTGGATAGGAAAGAAAGTGTAAAAGCTGCAACTAACGATTAATATGATAATCGATTAATCTGTCGATTATTACTTCGATTGATCGATTAATAATCGGATAAAAGAGACCAACTACATTTCTATCCTTTCCAGTATTTTATTGAAAAAAAAACAGCATACTGGCGCCATGTTCTTTTAACTTGCCAAATAAAACAAGGAAAATGTTACAAAAATGCACACTTTTGACACCCCTGCTCTAGATAATAAAAAATGTAATCTGATAAATCTATCGATAAAAAGCAGAGCCTGACTATGCAAGCGCGTTTATCACAACTCTCTCGCTCTCTCTGTCTCTACCCCTCCCTCACGAATGCTGCTGTGCGCACAATTTGTTTTGTTTTTAACCTTCTTAACCCTGAATGTACATTGAAAATACACGCAACCCTAACTCAAAATGCCGGACATTTGAGGCATTTAAGAAACACCGCCCGGACAGTCCTGCAAAAGAGGACATGTCCGGTGAAAAGAGGACGTATGGTCAGGACATGTCGTCTTTTGCTAGCATGCTAGCAGCTAGCGGGCTACGATAGACTGACCATACGTCATCTTCTCACCGGACATGTCCTCTTTTGCGGAGCTGTCAGGGCGGAGTTTCTTAAATGCCTCAAATGTCCGGCATTTTGAGTATTGTTTACACAACGTGCAGTACGCTACTTAATATGTCCGTGTGGAAACTCGTTTGGTACACCTCCGCACCGAACCGAAACCACCGTACCGAAACGGTTCGATACAAATACACGTACCGTTACACCCCTATTATTTTGATTATTGTTTCTCTGCTGTTTGTAAATGTTGCAGTTTATAAATAAAGGTTAAAAAAATAAAATAAAATAAAAAAACGTAGCCTCAGCACATGCGCATAGCATAGATCCAACGAATCGTTGACTAAATTAATCGCCAACTATTTTTATAATCGATTTTAATCGATTAGTTGTTGCAGCCCTAATATATATATATATATATATATAAACTGTGTATATATATATATATATATATATATATATATATATATATATATATATATATATATATATATATATATATATATATATATATATATATATATATATATATATATGTATATATATATATATATATATATATATATATATATATATATATATATATATATATATATATATATATATATATATATATATATATATATATATATATATATATATCCATCCATCCATTTTCTACAGCTTATCCCATATATATATAAACCCCTTAATCACAGTGCCTCAAAGAGCTTCACAAACCACAACGACTTCCTCAAATCTTAACATTATATCAACATTATTTTCATCCAATAGCCACTGGCTCTATTTTATTATTAGTTCTGAATAAAAAAACATTTAAATATTGACAGCTTGTAAAATATATACATTAAACATGATTATCTCAGCCAGGAGAATTTGGACTCAGTCATTTGGGGGCCAAAAAAACTTAGTCATTGTGGTCTGCCACAGAACAAAAAACAACCTGGTCATTTACCTTTTGTTGTGAAAAACTACCATGCGAGCTGTGTACACATATGGCCGTGCAATGGATATCACTGATCAATGTTTACTGTAATTGATATGGGCTTAGGTTGTCTTCAAATAGTCAAAGATTCAACAATTCAAATCAGAGGAGTCTGATTTGACTATCAGCCCTGTAGTCAAATCCTACAATAACCCTTTTGTGCCGCCCTCCATATGTAGGAATATCTTGGCTTTACCCTAACACCTTTCCTTGATCAAACACTCTGAAAAACGTCTTCTTGTCCACAGGTTTATTGACCATAAAAAGGGTAAAACTGAAAGCAGAAAGGATGCTTACATTACAGACATGCACACACAGCCAATTACACACACAAGCATACTACAATAAAACATGCATTATGCTGTGTATTGAGCTTAAATGGATAAATAAACGCCACAAAATATGTAATTTAAGTGCTCTACAGCAAACTAGCTTACTATGCTAACATTCACTTCACTGTATGAATTACTTCCAATTTACATCACAGCCAACAAATAATACAACTCAATCAAATATTAACATACTACTCAACCGATGATACTTTGTTTGGCATAAGATTCGAGCGGATGAAAACGTTTGCAAGCGTCACCGAACTAGCTTAAAGTAGACCTGAGAGGAACTCCTTACTGTAAACTAGGCAATACTGCCTCCCACTGTCTAAAGGAGGAAGTGCACCTCACTGTTGAATTCCAAAGTGAACTTACACACTGGTTTTACATATATTATCAATAAATTCAACAAACAAGACAGAACACTCCCCGCCTGGCGGATTAAGCCGCCACTACCAAACTGTCCCAAAGGTTACTATGGCTTCTCTGGTGCCATAAGCAGGATTGTCTCTGTGACTGGCCGCAGGAACCCGTTGGTCCCATCCTTTCTGGAGACTTTATCTCCACTTTGCGAACTCTGCCATCTTTGCTTGGGAAGACTTGTGTAATCAGTCCTAATGGCCAATGGTTTCTCTTCAGTTGGTCATCTTTGAGGAGCACTACACTTCCAGGCAGGAGGTTAGGGTGGGGTGAATGCCACTTCCTTTGTGGCTGAAGTGTGGATAGGTATTGCTTCTTCCATCTGTCCCAAAAGGTTTGAGCCAAATGCTGGACTTGACGCCACTGTTGCTTGTGGAGATCATTTACCCAGTCGCCTACGGGAGCAGTTGAGAGACTGACCTTTTGTGTGAGGAGTGATGCTGGCGAGAGTATTTGGGGGTCATCTGGGTCGGTGGACATTGGTACAACAGGTCTGGCATTGATGATATAAACAAGAACGACCTTTTGTTGCTGTAGAAAGTGATGTCAACCTCCATGTCCATCTCTGAGGTGATGAGCTCGGCAAGCTCCACCGCTAATAGTGCAGAACAAAGCTCAAGTCTAGGGACAATTTGTTCTGACAAGGGTGTAAGCTTGGCCATTCCCATGAGAAAGCCCGCGTAGTTGGTTCCATTTTTCTCTGTTAGTTTTAAGTATGCAACTGCTGCAATTGCCTTTGTGGAAGCGTCACAAAAGATGACTATCTCTCTTTTTGACACCGCTGTAGGAGAAGACTGTGTGTAAACTCTTGGGATCTGGAGATTGCTGAGATCTTTCAATGAGCATCGCCACGTTGACCATGTCTCTTCCATTTCTTGAGGAAGAGGTGCATCCCAATCTCCGTTGTTCTGCATGAGCTCACGCAGGATCAGCTTGCCTTGTATGGTGACAGGGGCAAGAAATCCTAGGGGATCATAGATGCTGTTGACAGTTGACAAGACACCTCTGCGGGTGAAAGGCTTTTGCTCATCAGCTACTTGAAAGGTAAATGTGTCTGACATTAGATCCCAGTTAAGTCCCAGACTACGTTGCATGGGCAGGATATCTGAAGTGAAGTCCAGGTCCTTTAAGTTGATGGCATGGTCCTGAGATGGGAATGCATTCATAACTTCTCCTTTACTTGAGGCGATTTTGTGAAGCCTCAAGTTTAAGTCTAACAGAACCTCTTGCGTCCTCTTGAGCAGCTTTACTGCAGCTTTGACGGAGGGAAGTGACGTTAGCCCGTCATATACATAAAAGTCGCGGTTGACAAACTGCTTTACAACGGGCTCTGCATTTTTCACTGACTGTCTTAAACAGTAGAGGGCCACTGCGGGAGAGGCACAATTTCCAAAGAATTTCCTTATTCTGTATTCCATGATGTCTTCAGATGAGTTGTTGTTTTTGAACCATAAAAACCTGAGATAATTGCAGTCCTCTTCTCTGACTAAGAAACAGTGGTACATCTGCTGAATGTCTGCTGTTATGGCTACAGCTTATTTGCGAAACCTGAGGAGTACCCCTATAAGGGTGTTGTTGAGGTCGGGTCCAGTTAACAGCACGTCGTTTAGTGACACACCATTGTATTGGGCGCTGGAGTCAAACACCACACGGATGTTCCCAGGTTTTTTCGGATGGATGGTATACACCAAAGGCCGGTAAATACCATCTTTCTTCATTAGATGGGAGTGGAGGAGCTATTTCAGCATGCTCATTTTGAAATATCTTTTCCATGAAGCTAAAAGAGTGCTCTTTCATCACTGGTTTTCTTTCGAAGTTAAGTCTCAGAGAGGAAAAACGCTTCAAGGCTTGAACTTTGTTGTCAGGAAGCTTGGGCCTTGGAGCCTTAAATGGCAGCGGAGCTACCCAGCTGTTGGTTATGTCCTTTTTCAAACCCCTCTCCATGATTTGCAGGAAGGCGATGTCATCAATGGATGGACCGACTTTGTTGTCATCTTTGGTCTGCTGAAGCACTGTAGCGCCCACGTCATCTTGCTTACATTTCTTTGTGAAGGTTACCTTTGAGTATTCAAGGCTTTGAAACTGGCCATGTCTCTCCTTGACTTGAAATATGTTAGGACAAGGTTTAAAGACTGTGGGACGCCTTTGTTCAGTCGTAATGGTGTTGAAGTTATTCACTGTGAACTATGGCTTGTGAACATCTCCCAAGCATACATTTCCAACGATCACCCATCCCAGGTCAAATTTTTGAGCATAGGGACCATCGCGTGGCCCATCAACCTGTTTGCGCACTTTGTGGACAGAGATGATGTCTCTCCCAAGGAGAAGCATGATGGACGCGTTAGGATCCAGCTCTGGGATGAGGTTAGCAACTGATTTGAGGTGAGTATGGTTGGCTGCAGCATTAGGTGTTGGGATTTCTGATCTGTTGTTAGGTAGATCATCACATTCCAGGAGGCTTGGTAAGGAGAGGCACACTTTTCCATCCATAGATTCAATTTTGTAACCTGAAGCTACTAGCACCTTTTCTCCCCTCCGTGGGAAAGAGATGAGTTGAGTACCTGCTGAGGCCCTGCGTACAGCAGGTGTGTTGGCAGGATAGATTGATTGCGCTCA
The DNA here is from genome assembly GCF_033978785.1 of Entelurus aequoreus. NCBI lineage: Eukaryota > Metazoa > Chordata > Actinopteri > Syngnathiformes > Syngnathidae > Entelurus > Entelurus aequoreus. The sequence goes on from NC_084754.1 coordinate 42,636,434, forward strand.
TCATCCATCCATCCATCCATTTTCTACAGCTTATCCCAGCTGCACTCGAGCGGAAGGCAGGGTATACCCTGGACAATTCGCCACCTCATTACAGTGCCAACACAGACTAACAGCCATTCAACACTCCACACATCTTCTAAAATATTGGATTTGTAAAATATTGTGGCCCGGAGGTGTAGCTCTCCTTTTGCCACGGTAATGATCCTTCTGCTGATTGACATATAGAAACCTTGTTACGACTTTTCCTTCCTTTATTTAGTCAAGTTTGTATTCAATAAATGATATATTTGTCTTGTTGACTTTATTGAAAGGCTGTATTATTTTTATAAGTACGTTTATTAACTTTCGGAGGGTCATCGTATACGTACTCGAGCACATCCATGTGACGTGACTGACACCTAGTGACCAGTCAGTATGACTTCTGTGTATGTCTCTTTAAAAAAAACGCCATAGATGGGTGATGGATGGATTTGTTATTGTCATTGCACAAGTACAACAACATTTTATTTTCAGCACAATCCCGTTCAACATTAGACAAACAAACATTATACAGTGTTACAGAACATGAACGCTGATGGGTCGCCACTACCGTGCCCCGTAAAAGGTGGGAAAAAGGTAGCCTATGTTTGCCTTATGTTAGGTCTGCCCCTGGTACTTGCTAAGGTTTGTTTGTTTGTTAGTTAGCAATGTAGATTTAAAAGTTATGGGCGGATTTTGATGAAACTTTAAAAAAATGACACAAATGCAATAAGAAACTAGTGATTGAAAAATAAGTCTTTTCTATTGGGAGATAGGGCTTGGCGGAGGGCTGCGTTCTCTGAGTGTTTTTTTTAGTTATTATTTAGTGCTGTCAAAATTAATGCACAACTGTGGATTAATCTGCCATTGGTCTAAATCTGATTAAAAAATGTAATGTAACTAAACTACGGTATTTGCAGTGTAGAAAGACTGAAATCCCCTGAACATCTCGTGCAAAGCATTTCAAGCAGTTTGTCCAAGCAGTGTTTCAGTGATAGGTTGCTGAATCTTCAAAAGATATTGGAGTACAAAAAAACAATACAGTCCACCAACATAAAGTACTACTCACAATCTGCAGGAAGGCATTTGCTTTTCACCAAACTATCTTAAAATACTGAATGTACAACACAAAAGTAATAACAGGTCCATCTTATTGTGGATGAATGTTTTTTTTTATATTTAAAAAACATTCTTAGGTCTCTTTGCTCATGCATAACATCATTACCATATTTCCGGGTTATAAGGCGCAATTAAATTATTATTATTTTTTCTCAAAACTCGACAGTGCACCTTATAACCCGGTGCGCCTAATGTACGGAATAATTCTGGTTTTGCTTGCCGACCTCGAAGCTATTTCATTTTGTACATGGTGTAATGATAAGTGTGGCCAGTAGATGGCAATCAAACATAAGAGATACGTGTAGACTGCAATATGACGGCAGTCACACACAAGAGGTACGTGTACACTGCAATATGATGGCAATATGACTCAAGTAAACAACACCACAATGTTATATGTTCCATTGACAATATAGAACATTACACAAGGCCCTCGAAAATCTATCAAAATGTTTTAGTACGACTTTGGTAAACTATGAAGCCACACCGCTTGATGGATTGTAGTGTGCTTCAACATACGAGTATTATCATGGTGTGTGTATAAGGTAAGACACATTATCTGGTGTTTTGTTTCGCAATATTATGCAAAGTCAACTTTTCTTACCTTCCGTTACCTGCTGATCTGAAAAATAGTCGATAAGCTTCTACTTCTTCTCTATCTTCTTGTTACGGGACTGTTATCATCCAGTGTTGCCATTTCTAATATAAAGTAGTGTAAAGTTCTTACTTATATTTGTCGGTAAACTCGCCATGAAAGCGCTAAAACATACCGGTGTAGTGAGTTTACATTATTCACCCAAGGAACTTTAGTTATTAGAGAGTTCCGGTCGGACGGTTTTTCACAATTTTTTTATTGCACTAGTGAGCCACGGATGAGGAAATGCTGCTCCATTATTGATTTAGGTAAAGTCTGAATGTCATTAAAACAGTTAGCGCCATCTTTTGACACTTCTTCCACTCCCGTCCTTGCACGTTAATCCGGTACAACAAAGATGACGGGGTGAGCCACGTAAATAAGACCGCCCACAAAACGGCGCATCCTGGAGCGACTGTCAGAAAGTGGCTTGAAGATGAAAAAGATGTAAAACATAATCTATGCAACATTTTGACCAAAGAACCACCATTACATGTTATTTATTTTTTAAATTTAGAAAAAAATAATAATAATATGACTCCTTTAATGCGCCCTATAATCTGGTGCACCTTATATATGAAAAATATCGTAAATAGACCATTCATCGGCAGTGCACTTTATAATCCGGTGCGCCCTATGGTCGGGAAAATACGGTAATATAGATTTAAAATGATGTATTTTTTATCTTGATTAATAGAAAATAATCTACAGCATCCATGTGATTAATCTTAATAAAATAGTTTGACAGCACGATGACTATTACAGGTAACAAAAAGAACATGTACCATGGCAGTGGGCCCATATACTGCTGCCCCTCTTCCAGCAGTATTTTGTAATGACAACAGCCAAGTCCTGGTAAGCTACAACATGTTCCCCCCTCCATCTGTCTACAGTATGTTTGTGCATTTGTGTGCATATGTGTGACGGGGGAGGAAAGAGGTAGTGTCTGGTGACATTTGTGTCTCTTTACGCCCAATTGACTGTGACTCTGAGCAATTGCTTCATTCTCCTTCATAGGTTGTGTCCGCTGGGGA
>NC_084754.1:42639258-42706758 GCF_033978785.1 Entelurus aequoreus
GTGTAGTCAGTCTGCTATCTTCCATGTGACGTATCATGGTATGTGTAGTCAGTCTGCTATCTTCCATGTGACGTATCATCGTATGTGTAGTCAGTCTGCTATCTTCCATGTGACGCATCATCGTATGTGTAGTCAGTCTGCTATCTTCCATGTGACGTATCATCGTATGTGTAGTCAGTCTGCTATCTTCCATGTGACGTATCATCGTATGTGTAGTCAGTCTGCTATCTTCCATGTGACGTATCATCGTATGTGTAGTCAGTCTGCTATCTTCCATGTGACGTATCATCGTATGTGTAGTCAGTCTGCTATCTTCCATGTGACGTATCATCGTATGTGTAGTCAGTCTGCTATCTTCCATGTGACGTATCATCGTATGTGTAGTCAGTCTGCTATCTTCCATGTGACGTATCATGGTATGTGTAGTCAGTCTGCTATCTTCCATGTGACGTATCATCGTATGTGTAGTCAGTCTGCTATCTTCCATGTGACGCATCATCGTATGTGTAGTCAGTCTGCTATCTTCCATGTGACGTATCATCGTATGTGTAGTCAGTCTGCTATCTTCCATGTGACGTATCATCGTATGTGTAGTCAGTCTGCTATCTTCCATGTGACGTATCATCGTATGTGTAGTCAGTCTGCTATCTTCCATGTGACGTATCATCGTATGTGTAGTCAGTCTGCTATCTTCCATGTGACGTATCATCGTATGTGTAGTCAGTCTGCTATCTTCCATGTGACGTATCATGGTATGTGTAGTCAGTCTGCTATCTTCCATGTGACGTATCATCGTATGTGTAGTCAGTCTGCTACCTTCCATGTGACGTATCATCGTATGTGTAGTCAGTCTGCTATCTTCCATGTGACGTATCATCGTATGTGTGGTCAGTCTGCTATCTTCCATGTGACGTATCATCGTATGTGTGGTCAGTCTGCTATCTTCCATGTGACGTATCATCGTATGTGTAGTCAGTCTGCTATCTTCCATGTGACGTATCATCGTATGTGTAGTCAGTCTGCTATCTTCCATGTGACGTATCATCGTATGTGTAGTCAGTCTGCTATCTTCCATGTGACGTATCATCGTATGTGTAGTCAGTCTGCTATCTTCCATGTGACGTATCATCGTATGTGTAGTCAGTCTGCTATCTTCCATGTGACGTATCATGGTATGTGTAGTCAGTCTGCTATCTTCCATGTGACGTATCATCGTATGTGTAGTCAGTCTGCTATCTTCCATGTGACGCATCATCGTATGTGTAGTCAGTCTGCTATCTTCCATGTGACGTATCATCGTATGTGTAGTCAGTCTGCTATCTTCCATGTGACGTATCATCGTATGTGTAGTCAGTCTGCTATCTTCCATGTGACGTATCATCGTATGTGTAGTCAGTCTGCTATCTTCCATGTGACGTATCATCGTATGTGTAGTCAGTCTGCTATCTTCCATGTGACGTATCATCGTATGTGTAGTCAGTCTGCTATCTTCCATGTGACGTATCATGGTATGTGTAGTCAGTCTGCTATCTTCCATGTGACGTATCATCGTATGTGTAGTCAGTCTGCTACCTTCCATGTGACGTATCATCGTATGTGTAGTCAGTCTGCTATCTTCCATGTGACGTATCATCGTATGTGTGGTCAGTCTGCTATCTTCCATGTGACGTATCATCGTATGTGTGGTCAGTCTGCTATCTTCCATGTGACGTATCATCGTATGTGTAGTCAGTCTGCTATCTTCCATGTGACGTATCATCGTATGTGTAGTCAGTCTGCTATCTTCCATGTGACGTATCATCGTATGTGTAGTCAGTCTGCTATCTTCCATGTGACGTATCATCGTATGTGTAGTCAGTCTGCTATCTTCCATGTGACGGTAAGTTGTGCTCTCTGGCGCCCCGTCAATTAGCTTTCAGCAAACTTATTAGCAGGCTAGCTGTGTTGCTGAAGGCTTAAAGGAGACACATTTATGTTAAGTTTTGTTTTATTTCTGTGCAGGTTTAGAATGTACAGAGAAGGCTGATTGAAGACTCTTTATGACTGTTTTTACCAGGTATTGTGTGTTTTTTTATCGTGTGATTAATATGTGTAGTCAGTCTGCTATCTTCCATGTGACGGTTTAGAATGTATAGAGAAGGCTGATTGAAGATTATTTATGACTGTTTTTACCAGAATAAACCCTGTTTGAGCCAGAAGAAAGACTGGGTGTCATCTTTTGGGGAAAACACAACGCAAAGGAGTACTACATCGCTACACATGCACACGGCATACAACTGCGTTGTAGTTACCGGTGAATCCCACAATCTTTACACGTTGTTGACATTTATTTTCCTTGGCTCCATACGTTGACTGCGAGAAAGTGAAGCTACACTAACTGCTTGTTTTGGGAAGCAGTAGAATAAAGATGTTATTTACGGCAATTAAATTGTCTTAAATCGGTTTCACATATACATTAATGCAGGTCGATGAGAAAAATATGAGCCGAGCTGTGTTTTGGCCTGGTGGACGTCCGCTTGTATGTTTTGACCTTTTGGCTTAATCTGAGTACAGTTGAACATTGAAATTGTACTATTTAGAATTGTTATTTCATGAATTCAGGGTGTACCCCGCCTTCCGCCCGATTGTAGCTGAGATAGGCTCCAGCGCCCCCCGCGACCCCGAAGGGAACAAGCGGTAGAAAATGGATGAATGATGATGATTTATGACATATGCTGGTCTTGTTTCCCACTTTTGCCCATTTATTAAGGGATTGTGGTGACTTGTTCAGCAGTTACCATACCAACATAAAAGTAACCACACTTGCCCCTGTATGCCCAATATTTATTTTACAAAACAAGTTCCGGTCATTTAGATTAATTTAGGTAAAAACATTAAGCAAAGTTGCTCAATAATTGCAGCAGTTCTGTTAATCATTTAAATGATATCTATATTTTCAATTTACTGTATCAAAACAGACTCCAGCTCCTTGTGATGCTCATAGTGCTGCCAGCCAATTATTTATTATCCCCAGCGGACACAACCTATGAAGGAGAATGAAGCAATTGCTCAGAGTCACAGTCAATTGGGCGTAAAGAGACACAAATGTCACCAGACACTACCTCTTTCCTCCCCCGTCACACATATGCACACAAATGCACAAACATACTGTAGACAGATGGAGGGGGGAACATGTTGTAGCTTACCAGGACTTGGCTGTTGTCATTACAAAATACTGCTGGAAGAGGGGCAGCAGTATATGGGCCCACTGCCATGGTACATGTTCTTTTTGTTACCTGTAATAGTCATCGTGCTGTCAAACTATTTTATTAAGATTAATCACATGGATGCTGTAGATTATTTTCTATTAATCAAGATAAAAAATACATCATTTTAAATCTATATTACCGTATTTTCCCGACGATAGGGCGCACCGGATTATAAGGTGCACTGCCGATGAATGGTCTATTTACGATATTTTTCATATATAAGGTGCACCAGATTATAGGGCGCATTAAAGGAGTCATATTATTTTTTTTTTTCTAAATTTAAAAAATAAATAACATGTAATGGTGGTTCTTTGGTCAAAATGTTGCATAGATTATGTTTTACATCTTTTTCATCTTCAAGCCACTTTCTGACAGTCGCTCCAGGATGCGCCGTTTTGTGGGCGGTCTTATTTACGTGGCTCACCCCGTCATCTTTGTTGTACCGGATTAACGTGCAAGGACGGGAGTGGAAGAAGTGTCAAAAGATGGCGCTAACTGTTTCAATGACATTCAGACTTTACCTAAATCAATAATGGAGCAGCATTTCCTCATCCGTGGCTCACTAGTGCAATAACAAAATTGTGAAAAACCGTCCGACCGGAACTCTCTAATAACTAAAGTTCCTTGGGTGAATAATGTAAACTCACTACACCGGTATGTTTTAGCGCTTTCATGGCGAGTTTACTGACAAATATAAGTAAGAACTTTACACTACTTTATATTAGAAATGGCAACACTGGATGATAACAGTCCCATAACAAGAAGATAGAGAAAAAGTAGAAGCTTATCGACTATTTTTCAGATCAGCAGGTAACGGAAGGTAAGAAAAGTTGACTTTGCATAATATTGCGAAACAAAACACCAGATAATGTGTCTTACCTTATACACACACCATGATAATACTCGTATGTTGAAGCACACTACAATCCATCAAGCGGTGTGGCTTCATAGTTTACCAAAGTCGTACTAAAACATTTTGATAGATTTTCGAGGGCCTTGTGTAATGTTCTATATTGTCAATGGAACATATAACATTGCGGTGTTGTTTACTTGAGTCATATTGCCATCATATTGCAGTGTACACGTACCTCTTGTGTGTGACTGCCGTCATATTGCAGTCTACACGTATCTCTTATGTTTGATTGCCATCTACTGGTCACGCTTATCATTACACCATGTACAAAATGAAATAGCTTCGAGGTCGGCAAGCAAAACCAGAATTATTCCGTACATTAGGCGCACCGGGTTATAAGGTGCACTGTCGAGTTTTGAGAAAAAAAAAAAATAATTTAATTGCGCCTTATAACCCGGAAATATGGTAATGATGTTATGCATGAGCAAAGAGACCTAAGAATGTTTTTTAAATAAAAAAAAAACATTAATCCACAATAAGATGGACCTGTTATTACTTTTGTGTTGTACATTCAGTATTTTAAGATAGTTTGGTGAAAAGCAAATGCCTTCCTGCAGATTGTGAGTAGTACTTTATGTTGGTGGACTGTATTGTTTTTTTGTACTCCAATATCTTTTGAAGATTCAGCAACCTATCACTGAAACACTGCTTGGACAAACTGCTTGAAATGCTTTGCACGAGATGTTCAGGGGATTTGAGTCTTTCTACACTGCAAATACCGTAGTTTAGTTACATTACATTTTTTAATCAGATTTAGACCAATGGCAGATTAATCCACAGTTGTGCATTAATTTTGACAGCACTAAATAATAACTAAAAAAAACACTCAGAGAACGCAGCCCTCCGCCAAGCCCTATCTCCCAATAGAAAAGACTTATTTTTCAATCACTAGTTTCTTATTGCATTTGTGTCATTTTTTTAAAGTTTCATCAAAATCCGCCCATAACTTTTAAATCTACATTGCTAACTAACAAACAAACAAACCTTAGCAAGTACCAGGGGCAGACCTAACATAAGGCAAACATAGGCTACCTTTTTCCCACCTTTTACGGGGCACGGTAGTGGCGACCCATCAGCGTTCATGTTCTGTAACACTGTATAATGTTTGTTTGTCTGATGTTGAACGGGATTGTGCTGAAAATAAAATGTTGTTGTACTTGTGCAATGACAATAACAAATCCATCCATCACCCATCTATGGCGTTTTTTTTTAAAGAGACATACACAGAAGTCATACTGACTGGTCACTAGGTGTCAGTCACGTCACATGGATGTGCTCGAGTACGTATACGATGACCATCCGAAAGTTAATAAACGTACTTATAAAAATAATACAGCCTTTCAATAAAGTCAACAAGACAAATATATCATTTATTGAATACAAACTTGACTAAATAGAGGAAGGAAAAGTCGTAACAAGGTTTCTATATGTCAATCAGCAGAAGGATCATTACCTTGGCAAAAGGAGAGCTACACCTCCGGGCCACAATATTTTACAAATCCAATATTTCAGAAGATGTGTGAGTGTTGAATGGCTGTTAGTCTGTGTTGGCACTGTAATGAGGTGGCGAATTGTCCAGGGTATACCCTGCCTTCCGCTCGAGTGCAGCTGGGATAAGCTGTAGAAAATGGATGGATGGATGGATGATGAGCGCAATCAATCTATCCTGCCAACACACCTGCTGTACGCAGGGCCTCAGCAGGTACTCAACTCATCTCTTTCCCACGGAGGGGAGAAAAGGTGCTAGTAGCTTCAGGTTACAAAATTGAATCTATGGATGGAAAAGTGTGCCTCTCCTTACCAAGCCTCCTGGAATGTGATGATCTACCTAACAACAGATCAGAAATCCCAACACCTAATGCTGCAGCCAACCATACTCACCTCAAATCAGTTGCTAACCTCATCCCAGAGCTGGATCCTAACGCGTCCATCATGCTTCTCCTTGGGAGAGACATCATCTCTGTCCACAAAGTGCGCAAACAGGTTGATGGGCCACGCGATGGTCCCTATGCTCAAAAATTTGACCTGGGATGGGTGATCGTTGGAAATGTATGCTTGGGAGATGTTCACAAGCCATAGTTCACAGTGAATAACTTCAACACCATTACGACTGAACAAAGGCGTCCCACAGTCTTTAAACCTTGTCCTAACATATTTCAAGTCAAGGAGAGACATGGCCAGTTTCAAAGCCTTGAGTACTCAAAGGTAACCTTCACAAAGAAATGTAAGCAAGATGACGTGGGCGCTACAGTGCTTCAGCAGACCAAAGATGACAACAAAGTCGGTCCATCCATTGATGACATCGCCTTCCTGCAAATCATGGAGAGGGGTTTGAAAAAGGACATAACCAACAGCTGGGTAGCTCCGCTGCCATTTAAGGCTCCAAGGCCCAAGCTTCCTGACAACAAAGTTCAAGCCTTGAAGCGTTTTTCCTCTCTGAGACTTAACTTCGAAAGAAAACCAGTGATGAAAGAGCACTCTTTTAGCTTCATGGAAAATATATTTCAAAATGAACATGCTGAAATAGCTCCTCCACTCACATCTAATGAAGAAAGATGGTATTTACCGGCCTTTGGTGTATACCATCCATCCGAAAAAACCTGGGAACATCCGTGTGGTGTTTGACTCCAGCGCCCAATACAATGGTGTGTCACTAAACGACGTGCTGTTAACTGGACCCGACCTCAACAACACCCTTATAGGGGTACTCCTCAGGTTTCGCAAATAAGCTGTAGCCATAACAGCAGACATTCAGCAGATGTACCACTGTTTCTTAGTCAGAGAAGAGGACTGCAATTATCTCAGGTTTTTATGGTTCAAAAACAACAACTCATCTGAAGACATCATGGAATACAGAATAAGGAAATTCTTTGGAAATTGTGCCTCTCCCGCAGTGGCCATCTACTGTTTAAGACAGTCAGTGAAAAATGCAGAGCCCGTTGTAAAGCAGTTTGTCAACCGCGACTTTTATGTATATGACGGGCTAACGTCACTTCCCTCCGTCAAAGCTGCAGTAAAGCTGCTCAAGAGGACGCAAGAGGTTCTGTTAGACTTAAACTTGAGGCTTCACAAAATCGCCTCAAGTAAAGGAGAAGTTATGAATGCATTCCCATCTCAGGACCATGCCATCAACTTAAAGGACCTGGACTTCACTTCAGATATCCTGCCCATGCAACGTAGTCTGGGACTTAACTGGGATCTAATGTCAGACACATTTACCTTTCAAGTAGCTGATGAGCAAAAGCCGTTCACCCGCAGAGGTGTCTTGTCAACTGTCAACAGCATCTATGATCCCCTAGGATTTCTTGCCCCTGTCACCATACAAGGCAAGCTGATCCTGCGTGAGCTCATGCAGAACAACGGAGATTGGGATGCACCTCTTCCTCAAGAAATGGAAGAGACATGGTCAACGTGGCGATGCTCATTGAAAGATCTCAGCAATCTCCAGATCCCAAGAGTTTACACACAGGCTTCTCCTACAGCGGTGTCAAAAAGAGAGATGGTCATCTTTTGTGACGCTTCCACAAAGGCAATTGCAGCAGTTGCATACTTAAAACTAACAGAGAAAAATGGAACCAACTATGCGGGCTTTCTCATGGGAATGGCCAAGCTTACACCCTTGTCAGAACAAATTGTCCCTAGACTTGAGCTTTGTTCTGCACTATTAGCGGTGGAGCTTGCCGAGCTCATCACCTCAGAGATGGACATGGAGGTTGACATCACTTTCTACAGCAACAAAAGGTCGTTCTTGTTTATATCATCAATGCCAGACCTGTTGTACCAATGTCCACCGACCCAGATGACCCCCAAATACTCTCGCCAGCATCACTCCTCACACAAAAGGTCAGTCTCTCAACTGCTCCCGTAGGCGACTGGGTAAATGATCTCCACAAGCAACAGTGGCGTCAAGTCCAGCATTTGGCTCAAACCTTTTGGGACAGATGGAAGAAGCAATACCTATCCACACTTCAGCCACAAAGGAAGTGGCATTCACCCCACCCTAACCTCCTGCCTGGAAGTGTAGTGCTCCTCAAAGATGACCAACTGAAGAGAAACCATTGGCCATTAGGACTAATTACACAAGTCTTCCCAAGCAAAGATGGCAGAGTTCGCAAAGTGGAGATAAAGTCTCCAGAAAGGATGGGACCAACGGGTTCCTGCGGCCAGTCACAGAGACAATCCTGCTTATGGCACCAGAGAAGCCATAGTAAACTTTGGGACAGTTTGGTAGTGGCGGCTTAATCCGCCAGGCGGGGAGTGTTCTGTCTTGTTTGTTGAATTTATTGATAATATATGTAAAACCAGTGTGTAAGTTCACTTTGGAATTCAACAGTGAGGTGCACTTCCTCCTTCAGACAGTGGGAGGCAGTATTGCCTAGTTTACAGTAAGGAGTTCCTCTCAGGTCTACTTTAAGCTAGTTCGGTGACGCTTGCAAACGTTTTCATCCGCTCGAATCTTATGCCAGACAAAGTATCATCGGTTGAGTAGTATGTTAATATTTGATTGAGTTGTATTATTTGTTGGCTGTGATGTAAATTGGGACGTAATTCATACAGTGAAGTGAATGTTAGCATAGTAAGCTGGTTTGCTGTAGAGCACTTAAATTACATATTTTGTGGCGTTTATTTATCCATTTAAGCTCAATACACAGCAAAATGCATGTTTTATTGTAGTATGCTTGTGTGTGTAATTGGCTGTGTGTGCATGTCTGTAATGTAAGCATCCTTTCTGCTTGTATGCTTTCAGTTTTACCCTTTTTATGGTCAATAAACCTGTGGACAAGAAGACGTTTTTCAGAGTGTTTGATCAAGGAAAGGTGTTAGGGTAAAGCCAAGATATTCCTACATATGGAGGGCGGCACAAAAGGGTTATTGTAGGATTTGACTACAGGGCTGATAGTCAAATCAGACTCCTCTGATTTGAATTGTTGAATCTTTGACTATTTGAAGACAACCTAAGCCCATATCAAATACAGTAAACATTGATCAGTGATATCCATTGCACGGCCATATGTGTACACAGCTCGCATGGTAGTTTTTCACAACAAAAGGTAAATGACCAGGTTGTTTTTTGTTCTGTGGCAGACCACAATGACTAAGTTTTTTTGGCCCCCAAATGACTTAGTCCAAATTCTCCTGGCTGAGATAATCATGTTTAATGTATATATTTTACAAGCTGTCAATATTTAAATGTTTTTTTATTCAGAACTAATAATAAAATAGAGCCAGTGGCTGTTGGATGAAAATAATGTTGATATAATGTTAAGATTTGAGGAAGTCGTTGTGGTTTGTGAAGCTCTTTGAGGCACTGTGATTAAGGGGTTTATATATATATGGGATAAGCTGTAGAAAATGGATGGATGGATATATATATATATATATATATATATATATATATATACATACAGTTTATATATATATATATATATATATATATATATATATATATATATATATATATATATATATATATATATATATATATATATATATTAGGGCTGCAACAACTAATCGATTTAAATCGATTATAAAAATAGTTGGCGATTAATTTAGTCAACGATTCGTTGGATCTATGCTATGCGCATGTGCTGAGGCTACGTTTTTTTTTATTTTATTTTATTTTTTTAACCTTTATTTATAAACTGCAACATTTACAAACAGCAGAGAAACAATAATCAAAATAATAGGGGTGTAACGGTACGTGTATTTGTATCGAACCGTTTCGGTACGGTGGTTTCGGTTCGGTGCGGAGGTGTACCAAACGAGTTTCCACACGGACATATTAAGTAGCGTACTGCACGTTGTGTAAACAATACTCAAAATGCCGGACATTTGAGGCATTTAAGAAACACCGCCCGGACAGTCCTGCAAAAGAGGACATGTCCGGTGAGAAGATGACGTATGGTCAGTCTATCGTAGCCCGCTAGCTGCTAGCATGCTAGCAAAAGAGGACATGTCCTGACCATACGTCCTCTTTTCACCGGACATGTCCTCTTTTGCAGGACTGTCCGGGCGGTGTTTCTTAAATGCCTCAAATGTCCGGCATTTTGAGTTAGGGTTGCGTGTATTTTCAATGTACATTCAGGGTTAAGAAGGTTAAAAACAAAACAAATTGTGCGCACAGCAGTATTCGTGAGGGAGGGGTAGAGACAGAGAGAGCGAGAGAGTTGTGATAAACGCGCTTGCATAGTCAGGCTCTGCTTTTTATCGATAGATTTATCAGATTTAATTTTTTATTATCTAGAGCAGGGGTGTCAAAAGTGTGCATTTTTGTAACATTTTCCTTGTTTTATTTGGCAAGTTAAAAGAACATGGCGCCAGTATGCTGTTTTTTTCCCAATAAAATACTGGAAAGGATAGAAATGTAGTTTGTCTCTTTTATCCGATTATTAATCGATTAATCGAAGTAATAATCGACAGATTAATCGATTATCAAATTAATCGTTAGTTGCAGCTTTTACACTTTCTTTCCTATCCAGAAATGAATTGCAACTAGTTGTTAGGCGGAATATTGTCTGTGTGCCTCTTGCCAACATAATACATACAGGAAAGTAAAAACTCAGTTTCTCCTCTTTGAAATACAAATTTGTCATCACAAAGCCTTTTAGGATTAAGGGGAGGCTCCATTCAAATTCTCTCTCCTTCCTTCCCCTCTTCTACTCAACCCTCCACCTTGGCGTGAGCATACATCCATCCATCAATTTTCTACCACTTGTCTCGTTTGGGGTCGCGGGGGTTCTGGAGCCTAGCTCAGCTGCTTCGGACGGAAGGCGGAGTACACTCTGGACAAGTCCCCACCTCGTTAATTTGTGTCTTAATTACAACAGCTTTCTTTTTTCTAACTGAATTTAAGTAACTTCAATTTTGTGACAATTTTATTGAAAAAAATCAGTGTTTTAAAAATCAGTATTTTCAAATTCAGTGTAAAAAATTCAGTGTAAATTAAGACTGAAGCAATCGATCCTTTCTCAGAACCAGCCAATGAGGTGTCAAGTTTGAAGTCACGTGACACAAAACCGCATAAAAAAGGTAGTTAACTGGGCTACCTTGTCATAATACAACATAACTAACATTTCATAGCGCTAGATGTTTTCAAACTCTAGAAATGATTCCAATGGTTAGAATCTGCACTTTTGAGTGACATACGGTTTCTAGTTGTCATGATATGCAGCTAAACTCAGTGTGGTGTTGGATAATGATGTTTAGGTAAACGTGATGAAGAAAACATGTTTGGATGCATTCATAGAAGGAAGAATACATGTAAGCTCATTGTTCACAAGACAAAGTTTGGTCATTAAAAGATGAACAACACACCACGGTGACCATAGAAACAGTGATATTATATCGAACAAGTGGATTTTTTAAAAAATCCTTTTGCCTTTATTTTTCGCCGTGTTTTTTGCATCTTTGAAAATATGTCGATCAAGGAGCTGGTCTGCAGTAGAGGAGCAATGTTCATGTATTTTAAATATTCAGTCTTTTATTATTCATAGTTAATATTGTAAATCCTACATTCTTTTTAAGTAAAAAAAAAAAAAGACCATCTCCAAACGGAATGAACATTAGTTATTTTATCAAATTATCTGACAGTCAGAATGTACAGTACATAAAAATATAGAATGTGGGATTTACAATATAATCTATGAACAATAAAACACTGGATATTGAGAATATGCTCCTGCAGAAAAGATGTCATGCAAGAAGGTGTCTTGCTTCACATCTTTTACAATTGAGCAAGAGCAACAAGATGCAACAAACACAGGGAAACAAACGCAAAGAGTTAAAAACATACACATATTCAATATAAAATCACTGTTCTGCAGGCCTCTGTCTGACACTCACTATCAGGGTTTTTTGCTCTGTAAACAAGCCCCGCCCACTCTGCCCTACTCTGTTCATGCCTCGTCTGTCACTCAAAAGTTCAGATTCTAACCATTAGAATAATTTCTATAGTTTGACAATATCCAGCGGGCCGCATTGAATTGTTAATTATGTTGTATTATGCCAAGGTTGCTGTTTATGCTGTTTTGCAAGACCTGTGTCACGTGACTTCAAACTTGACACCTCATTGGCTGGTTTTGTCACACCTGGGTGAAGTCCTGTCTGTGTTTTGTCTGGTTTCAGGTTGTCTTGTCACTTCCTGTTTTATTTTGAAAAGCTAACTCTCCCTCTCGTTTCAGATCAGTTGCCCTTCCTCGTGTGTCATCGTTTGTCCTCATTGATTCCACCTGTTCCCCCATGCTTAAATGTATCGCCCTCTGTCTGTTCTGTGCCAGAGTGATTTGTATCTTCTTGTGCATACCTCCAGCGTTTCTTTGCCCACAGCCATAGCCATGTTTGGTGTTACCTTTTGGATCCTCGGGAGAGTTTTGGTTTGTAACCTTTTCAGGTAAAGTTTAGCTTCATAGTATCGCCTCCATTGGAGTGGTTTTTGTTAGTGATGGGTTGATGAGGCGTCATGAAGCGTTTCGACACATTGCAAAACTGTATTGATACTGTGTCAATACCGTGTCACTAAATACTGACATCTGCTGGACATTAAAAATCCCTACAGGCAACCTATGGACCGACTCAACTGACACTGATTTTATGACCTAGTACATACAATAATATAAACCAAGTCATTGTATTTCATTTAGGATTATTTCATATCTTCATTTAAATAAAAATATATTTGTATCTTTTTTAGATACAGTCAATAAATAATGTGAACATGTATCATAACATGGAAAACTAAGAGAACGTGTTGTGAATGAGGCTGCTTGTGGACTGGGATTTTTTTTTTTTTTTTTACACATTTTTATTAAAAAAAACCCCAGTTTTTCCAACGTATTACATTTTAGACGATTTCTCTTAGTTATTATTTCTCCGGCTGTAGAAAAGACCCGCTCACAGGCAATGTTCCCTCTAATTGTTCATGTGTGTGAGCAAACACAAAAACTCCCTGAGCATTCAGTGGAGCACATGTGAGCGTGGCAATACCAGCAGCACACCTGTCTCAAACCAATATTTTATAATAACACTCAAATGAGAGGAGTCCTTTTCATGAGATTATTTTGTAATATTAGTGATTTGGCCCACTTGTAATGAAAATAAAAGAAATCTTGTTTTTCATAAGCTATGCATTAGTATTGTACAATATGTCTGGGTGGGGGTCCTGCTTTGGAAATCATTTGTACCCCTTTTAGAGATCACATTTAGTTCCCCTTAAACATCCTCATGTTGCACAATGAAATGTAAGCATAGGATGAAGTGTGCATTCCTGTAACTTTCTCTAGTAACAGCATTCCATGATTAATATCAATAAATTAACATTAATAATAAATGACAGTAGAATAAGCACACGTATGACTGAGGAGTCATAGTGTAACTTTGGGGCGGCATGGCGTAGTGGGTAGAGCGCCCGTGTCAGAAACCTGAGGGTTGCAGGTTCGCTCCCCGCCTCTTACCATGCCGTTGTGCCCTTGGGCAGGACACTTCACCCTTGCCCCCGGTGCCACTCACACCGGTGAATGAATGATAGGTGGTGGTCGGAGGGGCCGTAGGCGAAAATTGGCTGCCACGCTTCCGTCAGTCTACCCCAGGGCAGCTGTGGCTACGAAAGTAGCTTACCACCACCAGGTGTGAATGAATGATGGGTTTTTAACATGTAAAGCGACTTTGGGTACTTAGAAAAGCGCTATATAAATCCCAGGTATTATTATTATTATTAACTTTGTGTGGTGTTTGAGTTGTCCTACTTTTTGTGTGGCCGTAAACGCACCAGTAGCTTAGTGGTATGCGTGTTGGTGACAGATGACAAGTTGGTTTTGGCCTGGTTTGTACGGCAGAAAATGACTAGTTTTTTGAGATATACGTTTTTTATTCATGTTTTTGGTGTGGTTATGGCCGAATATAAACAGTTTCGCTCAATAAAGTGATCGATATAATTCCTGTCCTCGAAGCATCTCGATAGACGTTACAATAATTGAACGGTGTTGGCGAACACTGTTAGGGCCGCTTGTTGTCACTGTCACTCAGAGTTGCATTACAAAATTACACAGAATAATTTTGTTTATTTTGTTTAGAATTCAGATGGGATTGATTTGGTGCGCGGCATATATTTGCTGTGTGCAGAGGACGCTTGAGCAGTGCGCAATTGCGCAGGCGCGCACCTTAGAGGGAACGTTGCTCACAGGGCACAGAGGAGGCGGGAGTGCGACACAGTTCGCGTATCGGCCACGTGACCAAAACAGCTCATGATCGGTCACGTGACTTTCTAAAAGCGGTACGCGCACCGACACAGGGTATCGCTCTATGAGCTCGACGCATGCGCCGATGCATCGGTGTTGCCGGACCCATCACTAGTTTTTGTTGTATTTTGTATTTTTGTTCCTTAGAAAGTTTTTCCCTCCGTAGCTGGAGCGTTTTGAGTTTGTCAATAATTTTATAAATTTAGTGGTCAAGTTAGATCAGTATTAATAGCCTGTTTTGTTTCTCCCGTTTTGGATCCCTTCCCTTGTTATAAATAAAGAACTGCTTCTGAAATCCTGCGGTTGTGTTTAGAGTCCAATTCGGGTCGTGACATTTTGAGACAGAATCGAATGCTTCTGACTTGATTTACCAGAAGTGCCGGGACCCCGAGAGGGATGAGCAGTAGAAAATGGATGGATGGATGGATTGAGTCTTGCATTTCGAAGCAGCAATTTTTTTTTACACTGAATTTTTGTACAGTTAATTTTAGAACACTGAATTAATTTTCAATGAAATTGTCAGCATAATTTGATGGAAAAAAATTCAGTTCTCAAAATTCAAATGCAAAAAAATCAGTTACATAAATTCAGTGTCCAAAAAAAAAGCTTTGTAATACAGACACAAATGAACCTCCATTCTAGCATCTAGTGTCATGGCCAAGTATTGCAAATAAGCCCCAATGGTCGATCGAGTCTTGCTAAGTCATCAACCCTTGCCGTTTGCCAGCAGTGAATAAGGCAGATGTGACAAATATTTGTTTACTTTCAAGATGCAGTCACACGCAAAACTTTTGATGTATTTTCGTCTGTCTTTATTAAGGAGAAGAACGTTTTGAAAGATAAGGTTTTTGGTGAAATATGCAAGTGCTGCCGCATCAGCTTGCGGTATGTAAAATGTGTTCCATTGTCTATTTTTGTTTGAAGCCAGTATTTATGTACAGTAGCGAGGGAGGTACTTCGTCCATCCTCCCTACCTGACGGATTATTGCTTGTGTTCTGATATTTGTATTCTTCTCGAAAGTGGAAAGCAGTGGTGGCAAGCCAGCCAAGATAGATGGTTGTTATACAGCAAAGCATGCAAACTATCTGAGTACAAAAGAGGCTTAAATCCTCCTGCAAAAAGCAGATATGAGCAAAAAAATCAAACTATGCAATGCAAAAAAACCCTATACTTTATGAAAAACAGATTTGTCGGGAGATATCAAGCATTATATGTCGGTAATATCGAACTATTGTGCTCCAGACAAATTCTACATGACAAAACAGATCAAGACTCCCCTGGATAAATATACATCGTTTTTGCTCCGGTCAGGTTGCATTTTATGATTGAACTTTGCGTCTACTGCCATGTTTGTTGCTGTTGCATGCGCTTGTTTACGAGTCGCGTTTTTTTTAATAACTATCGATGTCACCATTTTGTATGTCCTGAGAGCTTCATTTATGATTGTTGTCTTTGGTAAAAACTTAATTCATTTAGGTTTTGCTCACATTTGCTTTCTTTTATTTAGACTCGCCGAGTTGGTGCTTTTTGTATACACCGAGTTGGTGTATTTCATAAACACGTGTTAGCACGTGTTTAAGAAATACAAATAATATCAAGATAATACTTAAATGGGAAATAATAAACGTTAAAAGTACAGCACAGGCCAAAAGTTTGGACACACCTTCTCATTCACAACACAACTGATGGTCCCAACCCCATAAAGCAATACATTCCACTAATCAACCCTGATAAGGCACACCTGTGAAGTGTGACTGTAGTCACACTTCACAGTGACTACCTCTTGAAGCTCATCGAGAGAATGCCAAGAGTGTGCAAAGCAGTAATCAGAGCAAAGGGTGGCTATTTTGAAGAAACTAGAATATAAAACATGTTTTCAGTTATTTCACCTTTCAAGTACATAACTCCACATGTGTTCATTCATAGTGTTGATGCCTTCAGTGACAATCTACAATGTAAATAGTCAGGAAAATAAAGAAAAAACATTGAATGAGAAGGTGTGTCCAAACGTTTGGCCTGTACAGTATATCAAACAAACCTTTAACAAAGTGATCACTGCTAACTCATTCATTCTTTGACTCTGCTCCCTTGGACTGGAGTGTGAGCTGCATGCTTTTCTCTTCGTCGTTTCGTAAAATCTTGCGCTCTTCTGCCCTTTTTGATTACCTCTCGAGGAACTCTGAAGAAATGTTTATTCTTTTCGTGATTTCAACGATTCGTACAGCCGAAAAGAACACATGCATAGGGGATTTTTTTGTCGAGAAAGGCAAAATGGCACCTAGTACCCATTGAGAACAGAGCTGACGTGACGTGACGACAGTAAAATCAAAGCAATACAGCACCTCATGGTTGACAAGAACGCGCAAAACCAAGTAGAGAAGGCAAAAACACAGGCGGAGGAGGGCTATTCGAATTGAGCCTAAATGGGTTTTTGAACCTTGCCGCACTTCCTTTTGTGGCCATTTTCTGCTTGTCACTGGGTTCTAACCCAAGCACCAACCATTCCCAAAACTAATAGCTAATATATTTTGTGCCTGATAGTGGGTAAAGCTAGGACACTTAACACAATGAGGAACCAGAATATGATATGGGGGAGTTACCAGACAATTTATATCGAACTCGCGTCATTCTTGCATTTCCATTGGTAGTGACATCACAGATATTAAAACAAGGATACATTGCAAGTACGACATGAAAAGACAGATATGGCAGGAAAGACATTGCTGTCTGTTCGTAGCACCCTTAAATACCGGATTCACTTTTGACCATATTTGTGTCCATAGTCGTCTTGGCTCTGAGTGGTGTTTGTTACTTGGCTATGTCTTTGCCCTATGTGCAGCTTGAGAAATTTGCACTATTCTTGGTCAACATAGTTCAATAGAAATTCATTCTATCCGTGCCATTGACATAGAACACAGACATGAAGATTAGCAAAGTGTAAGCTATTACATTCATTTCTTACCAGTGGCAATGAGTGTGGAGCCCGGGTACCACCCAGTTCGCCCCGCCCAGGTGGCTTGACCATTAAGCATTTTGAGCTTTTCAAACATCCCCTCGCTTCCTTCTGTTCCTATTTGCGTCTTGTCACTGGCCAAGTTCCTTAGCACTCGGTTTATAGAGGAAACCTGATAAGGAAAAAACAACCACAATTTTGCTGCATATTAATACATCAAATGAAATTTACATTACATCAAAATGTTAGTAATTTTGCACTAATAATAAAAGGTTCATTTTATGATGTGTTTGTTTCTATAATGCTGGTAAGTAAAAGTTTATATATTCGTATTATTTACAGATGCGGATTTAAGGAGCTTCATTTGTCATACTCATACACATTTGCACATATACAGTACGAAATTTGGTGCAAGTATTACAAGAGGCAGTAATAAATAGGCAATTTGGGGGCAGAAAAAAAACTGAGGGGGACTATGGAACCCGGTTAGCGTTCAGCAGTCTGACAGCTTCAGGTAAGAAGCTGTCTCTGGTGATTTTATTCCTTATAATCCGCAGCCGCTTGCCTGTGGAGAGAGGTTAAAAGTACTCGTGGGCCTCACGCTAATGTCTACTCTGCAATCCAGGAGTCCCCAAATGTTTTGACACAGTGGCCACATTGAGTAGAAGAATATATATATATATATATATATATATATATATATATATATATATATATATATATATATATATATATATATATATATATATATATATATATATATGTGTTGTTGTTGTCTTGTCCTCCTCTTGTCCCCACAATTTTTTTAATGCTTTTTTTCTAGTAAATAAATGCGATCAAATGGGTCACTCTATTCTGCCTATAAAGCCATTAAAAAACACATTAAAAACCTCCATCAAGGATATATATACATGCTGTAAATATATGTAATGTAGTAAGAGGCACATTCATAATAACATGTCATATTTGCATATTTTGATGATTTTAAGCATTCCGCGGTGCATTAAATTAAAAAACGCATCACAACGTTCGCTTTTCCTTTGACAACATCACTGATTATTACTCACTGCAGACATCCTTACAGCCTACAAACATAATAAAACATCACTGACTGTACAATGTCAACTGGGATTTTAGGATGTTCATATAATCCCGTTCAGATGAAGAATGACTCCTAATCCTCGCCATTTTCGGGTCTAAATTAGCTGTCAAAGTGTACCAATGTGTTGCATTACGTCCTCATCTTTCCACCATCAAGGTGAGAGGTATTATTTAGGATCAAGAATAAACTTTCACGAGCTCAGAGGCAAGAAAGCAGCTCACCAGCCGATGATGTCAACATAGCAGCATAAGCTAGTTACCTCTCTGTGATCACGGCGCCACTATAGTTAGTCTGTCTGTGTTAGCGCTTATAATAACAATGTCACTAATACTTGGTTACTATTTAAGTCAGAAAATGTAAATGGAGTATATTGTTTCCGGTTTTTGGATGTTTTTTTCCGAGGCCTTTATGGGTGGAATACAAAACCTCTCATTGGCTCCATTGTAAGCACACTTTTATTTATGCTTATTTACCAATTAGAATGCACTTAAATAAAAACATCCGTATTCTTGTTTCTCGTAATGATTGTGAACCATAGGCACAATTCCCAAAAAAGTACTGTTCCCATTTAAAGTGTTGCTGTTGAACATGACTGCATCATTAGTTGTAAACTATTAGATAATACAGTAGTTCACTTGAAAAAAAATTGCAATTACTTTTTTCCTTTTTTATTTGATAATTGTATACACTGGATTATTACCTGCCAGCAGTATGTAGTTATTTCATGTTTCATGTCTTTCAAATTCATTTAAAACTGTTCACACATCTGGATTGTACCTCGGGATACGAGTTCCCAAGCTTACGTGTTCTTAGGAATACTACCTGTCTTTTGACTAACTGTTATGCTTTCTTTTAAGGTCAACAATCCGGGTTATGAGCCTTCCCACCACTCGTTGGCACAGTAAATTCTCACAGTGAACACCGTAAGATTCGTTGAAACATGTGGTCTAACTTACTAAAATTAGATTATAGCTAGGGAAAGACATAACTTTGTTTTTTCTATTATGGAAAGGAAAAATGTGAATTTGAAGGACAGTGCTGAGAATAGGTGGATGATATTAATGGAATTCAAGAAATACATCATCAATAAAATGACCAAACATGTAGCTATCTTGGTGTAGTAATTTGGAGCATAGCACAATTAAACTGCACCATACTGAAGCAGAATGAGTTGATAACGCCAGCCAAAAACGTTAAAATAACATCCAAACAGCAGACATTTATCCATGAAAATGTGGAGTAGCAGCTGAAAGCAGATACCATAATACTTTTTCCAGCCCCCAAGGTAAATACTAGGGCTGTAAATCTTTGGGTGTCCCACGATTCGATTCAAAATCGATTATTGGGGTCACGATTCGATTCAAAATCAAATTTTTTTTTCAATACAACACGATTCTCGATTCAAAAACGATTTTTTTTTTAATTTTTATTTTTTTTATGAAAACAATGTACAACAATACCATAATAATGCAATACAATTTCAAAACCAAACCCGGCCCAGCAACATTCAGAATAGCAATAAACAGAGCAATTGAGAGCAATTGAGGACACACAAACATGACACGGAACAATCTAAAAGTAGTGAGACAAAAATGAATATTATCAATATTAGTTACAATTTCAACATAGCAGTGATTAAAAATCCCTCATTGATATTATCATTAAAAATATTAATAAAAACAATAGTGTCACAGTGGCTTACACTTGCATCGCATCTCATAAACTTGACAACACAGTGTGTCCAATATTTTCCACAATGATATAATAAGTCATATTTTGGTTCATTTAATAGTTAAAACAAATTTAAATAATGGATCCCATATTCCAATATATGACTCATTATTATCTAAACTAAATGCAGTTTTTTCTACTGATATTATCTCCATAGCTTGTGTGTACCAGTCAGTATGAGTAGGACTATCAACATCTATCCATTTTTTAAATATTACCCTTTTTGTTATTATGCATATTGAAAGATATGCATTTTTACTCTTTGATGACATGTTACTAAATTGATGGAGATCCCCAAGAATACAAGTTTGCAGTGTCATTGGGATATTTATATTAAGGACTGTGATTGCTTCTTTTGTTGTTTTCAATCATAACTCTTTTATTCTCTGACATTCCCACAATAAATGAACAAGAGTTCATACATAACTTGCTATCTACTACACCAATTTTAAACAGCGGAGAAGATGTAAAACACAATCTATTCAATATCTTAAATTGAGTCAGCTTATCTTTAATGCTTCTAAAGGGCTTAGTGGCATTTTTCCAAATATAATTCCATGATATGTCTCTTTCATCTAAAATGTTTAAGTCCATCATCCATTTCCGAACACATGCATCATTTGCATTTCTAGTGTGGTGTTCATTTATTATTCCATAAAATAGTTTAAATAATTTCTTAAATGTATCTTGATTAAAACGTGCATCTTCCAGTTCATGGCTATTTAAGGACATACTTTCAGAGGATATGCATTTATTTACAGCGTGTTTTAAAGAGATAAAATTTAAAAAATGATTTCTGGGTACATTATATTGAAAACTAAATCATTGAACGGTTTAAAAGAGTTTTTATTAATAATATGATGATGTTTAGTAATACCTCTGTCTTTCCATGTTGTCCATTTAACCACATTTTTATTAATTATGATATTAGGATTGTACCAAAGTGGTTGATTGACAGATGTCATTGACTTGATTCCTAGTATTTTCTGACACAGTTTTAGAATGTTAAAGGTGGCTTCTATTGGGCTCTACTTCAATTCATTAGGTATTTTTTAAATATAATATAAACTCCCCACATCAGTGTCCAAATTCATTAACATATGTTTTTCTATGTTGATCCAGTCCTTAACTGCAGAAGAATGAAATTAGTGGCTTGCTTGTTCACAACCGAAGGAGATATAATAATGTAAGAAGTTTGGTAATTGTAGTCCTCCTCTATCTTGTGTACAAGACAACCTTTAGTATGAACAACTGGCCTTCTTTCCACACCATATAAAATGTGATATCATTGTATGTATTTTCTTAAACCAACTTTTATTAATTAGGACAGGCATCATGGTCAGTATAGAATTAACTGCTGGCAGTATACTAATTGTTACTATGTTCACCCGACCCCAAAGTGATATTTGGAGACGTGACCAGCGTTCCATTTTGGATTCTATCTTATTTTTTAAATGTTTGAGATTTAGATCTCTGCTTGTATAAAGGTTTGGTGTAATGTGTAGTCCTAGATATATGATTTCTGCCTCTTTCCATTTAATTTTGGAGTTCTGAACTTGTGATTTCTTGCAGTGTTTATTAAGTGGTAATATTTCACATTTGTCCCAATTGACTTTATACCCTGATAAACAGCCATATTCAGTGATGACATTATTGATATAGTGAAGAGAGGAGTTAACATGTGACAGGTAGAGAATTATGTCGTCACAATACATCGATAGCTTATTATACTGAGAGCCAGTTTTTATACCATGAATATTATTTTCACTTCTTATTTTTGCAGCTAAGGGTTCAATAACCAAATTAAATAATAATCCAGATGCAGGACATCCCTGTTTTACTCCTCTTTTTAACGAAAAAGGTTCTGAAATATGATTATTGGTTTTGACTGATGCCATGGGCCTAGTATAAAGCATCTTAATCCATTGAATAAAATTATCTCCAAATCCAAATTTACGTAATGTGCAAAACAAAAATGACCAGTTTATGCGGTGGAATGCCTTCTCCGCATCAACAGTACATACTGCTGTGGGATAAGGGAGACTTCTAGCATAGTAAATAACATTAAACAATTTCCTTGTATTGTCTGAAGATTGTCGACCTTCCATGAAGCCAGTTTGGTCAGTATGAATTCATTTTCCTATGACAATTGATAATCGTGTGGCTAAGATTTTTTCCCGATTCAAAAGGATTCTCTATTCATGGAATACATAGATTTCAGCAGGATCTACCCCAGTCTGCTGACATGCAAGCAGAGTAGTAGATTTTTTTGCTTTTATAATTGTAAAGGACAATGTTTTATCAACTGATTGCAATAATGTAAATTTGTTTTAACTATTAAATGAACCAAAAATATGACTTATTTTTATCTTTGTGAAAATATTGGACACAGTGTGTTGTCAAGCTTATGAGATGCGATGCAAGTGTAAGCCACTGTGACACTATTGTTCTTTTTTAAATTGTTTTTATAAATGTCTAATGATAATGTCAATGAGGGATTTTTAATCACTGCTATGTTGAAATGGTAACTAATATTGATACTGTTGTTGATAATATTCATTTTTGTTTCACTACTTTTGGTTTATTCTGTGTCGTGTTTGTGTCTCCTCTCAATTGCTGTTTATTGTAGTTCTGAGTGTTGCTGGGTCGGGTTTGGTTTTGGAATTGCATTGCATTGTTATGGTACTGCTGTGTATTGTTTTGTTGGATTGATTAATAAAAATAATACATTTAAAAAAAAATAAAAATAATTATGAGTAATTTTTTAAAAAAAATCGATTTTTTAAAAATGAGAATCGATTCTGAATCGCACAACGTGAGAATCGCGATTCGAATTCGAATCGATTTTTTCCCAAACCCCTAGTAAATACTGTACATTATTATTACATCACTTTATACAACTACTGTAGTGGTTTGTACTACATTCTATCGTATTGTTTTCAATACAATATTTGTATCTAAAAGTTTGCTTTACTTTTTTAAAAGGCATGTTACATGCTAAAATTGTGCTGTATTGGGGGATAAAGCCCCAATAAATTGATTTCAATTAATTTCATTTGGCGACACTATGTCACAATAAACGTTTTTCAAAGTATAAACTGTGTCACAGAAGCATTTCACATATTTCACAAGGTATCACTGTATTATGTTTTGCAAAACTCACCAAACTTTTAAAACAGAGGTACACTGTGGTTATGTTGTACCGTTACACCCCTAATATTCAGTATCCTGGTATGGATTTTCTTTTTTTGGCACTGTACGTCTGATTTAAAAGACTGCCACAGTGTAATGATCCACACAAATGTATGCCACAACACGTTTATATTTGAAGGCATTGTAATGCACAGGAAATGTATCTAAAAATATATTTTCACTTTCTACTGTAATTATTGACAAAGGTTTGACATTGGACTTTTGTTTTGTTTTTAATCAAGATGCAAAAATGAAAGCTTACACTGGGAATATTGTCATTAGTGCAGGCTCCCTCCGCCAACAGTCTGTCTCTGATCTCCCAGGCGAAGATCGATGGACACTCTCTCTTGTACAGAGCGATTTTGCTTACAACTTCTGGAGTGGCAACCCGAGGTTTACTTCCTCCGATTGCCCGAGGACGAATCGAACCTGTCTCGTAATACCTGCCTAAAATCTTACTCACACAGCCATTGGACACCTGAAAACAATAGAAATACAAACTTAAAAATTAAAAACGTAAGTTTGATTTTTTTTAAACTATAAATCTAATTTGACTGTGACAGTGGTTGTCGCTTGGTAGGTAATAGAATGTGGACAGTAGAGCAATTCAATAAAAACAGAGCAAATACTGTAAGTTTTCTATGCAAGCTGTGACCCAAAATAAAATGTTTATTTAGCAGATTGTGCTTTTATGGCTGTTAGTGCTGTACCCAGGCTGTACCTGTAGAATTCTGGATATATCACATGGTCGAGCTCCACTGTGAGCCAGTTCTACTATCTTCTGCCTGGTGGAATCAGGCAATGGTCTCCCATTCACAAACACACCTCCAAGCTGGTTTACCCCACTGTGACCTACACTCACAAAACAAAAAAATAAGCTGTTAACGAGCAAATACAAATATTAGAATTACTGAATTATACAGGAGCAAAACTGTCAAATAAAGCACTCATACTAAAACAAATGAACAAAATGTGAAACGTTTTTTAATCTAAAAAATATATATTTAAAAAAAAGAAAAGTTAGATTCCATTTTTTTTTAATCAAAAATGATAAATAAATAAATAATAAATGGGTTATACTTGTATAGCGCTCTTCTACCTTCAAGGTACTCAAAGCGCTTTGACACTATTTCCACATTCACGGCGGGAGCTGCCATGCAAGGCGCTAACCAGCACCCATCAGGAGCAAGGGTGAAGTGTCTTGCCCAAGGACACAACGGACGTGACTAGGATGGTAGAAGGTGGGGATTGAACCCCAGTAACCAGCAACCCTACGATTGCTGGCACGGCCACTCTACCAACTTGGCCACGCCATCCGTACAAAGTTATTAAATAATACAGACATTTACAAAATGTGAGACACCTGTACAAAGCTCCAATCTGACAAAAAGGGCAGTTATTGCCTTTGACTTGAACTAACCAATGAACAATCATGCCTTTATACATCATCTATGTTTAAAATGTTCTCATCCAACCTGATGGAGCTTGAGAGTTGCTGCAAGAAGAATGGACCAAATTGCCCAAAGATAAGCTTGTGGTATCATATTCAAAAATACTTGTGGCTGTAATTGCTACCAATGGTGCATCAACAAAGTATTGAGCAAAGGCTGTGAATACCATTTTTTTTTTTTTGTATATCATTTTTTTTCAGACTGTCATTGTGGGGTATTGTCTGTAGAATTTTGAAGACAAAAATGAACTAATTACATTTTGGAATAAGGCTATAACATTAAAACATGTGGAAAGAAGTGAAACGTTGTGAATACTGTACATTTATTTTTCAACCATTGGAAGAAAGAAAGTGAGTGTGAAGGACGCTGCTGTGTTTGATATCCTTTGAATAAAATAAATAAATCATAAAACAATGACCAAGGATAGTACTGCTACTGTACCATATTGAAGCAGATATAGTTTATCCATAAAAAATATGGATAAGCTGCTGATGGTGTGTTTGACAGAGAAGTCGCTTGAAGAATATACCGTCGAAGTTTGCTTTCCATATACTGTGTAATGTAAATACTGTACATTATTATTACATTACTTTGTACAACTAATTTGGTTGTTTGCAGTACACTCTATTGTATTGTTTTTCATACAATATTTCTTATCATGAAGCTCTTTTTATTCTATTTTAAAGTGTGTTACATTGCATTTGTTTCGGGAGCCCAGCACAGATTAAATTGATTTCAGTTTATACAAGTATTTTGAGTTATGAGCTGCGTACAGAACAAATTAAACTCGTAAGCCAAGGTATATATAATATAATATTTGATATATACATGGGCTTGATTGTATTTTGTCAAACTACAATAGTAACTCTAACCTTATTCTACGTCGTAAAAAGACCTTGCCTTTCCACACCCAGGCCAGTATTGTTGACTTTATTAAGTGAATTTACAACCTAATGTTTTGTCTGCTGCTCTGCAACACAGTGTGAACATGTGACACAGGGCAGGTTAAGAAGGGATTTGCCATGCAATTGTCTATTGTCTATTAATGGCTCAGTGGAGGGAAACATATTGCAGATTTAGAGAGCTCCAAAAAGGCCATTACTTAATATGTCACAAAATCAACCAGAACACACAACAACATACACACTCAATCATCTCAATCATGTATTTAAAGGTACAGTTAATTGCATCCAACAGATCACAATTTGCTGAACATTGTTAATTCCTCTGAA
Organism: Entelurus aequoreus; assembly: GCF_033978785.1. NCBI lineage: Eukaryota > Metazoa > Chordata > Actinopteri > Syngnathiformes > Syngnathidae > Entelurus > Entelurus aequoreus. The sequence goes on from NC_084754.1 coordinate 42,665,314, forward strand.
ACAGAATTGTCCAAACTTTCAATCAGTCTTACTGAATTTGATACTTTTGTAGGTAATAGGTACGATCAAATCCTGTAAATACTACCGGGTAGAGATTCATGAAAAACCAAACGGTACCATATTTGGATAATGGTAATGTCCGGTTGCAGACTCAGCACCGGCTCAGGCACTTGGCAGGCAAACAAGCACTCGGACTCGTCGGACTGCCTTTGTTTAATGTTGCAATTTTCTACGGCAACTAAGCAAGTATTCCTGATTGAAAGCGCTTGAAATTATAGTAAGGCTCCACTGTTCAAAATGTGCAATTTAACATTTTCAAGAACCACTTTAAAAATACATGTAAAAACGTCTGTGATTACTCATTGCATGTACACACCAAACGTCAGCAGCTAAGAGGAGCTTTTGTAACTTTTAACCTCTTTTGAAAAGGTTTTATTATAATGGATGTACAAAATAATTAGGGCTGTCAAAATGTATTTGTTAATTCATGTGATTAATCACAAAAATATATTGCATTCATTATGTACATATGCATATTAATCATCCAATTTATTGATTTTATTTATTTCGTACAAGCGCCTTTACTTTAACCACAGATGGTTACCTGAAAGGCGGCGGGTGTTGTTATACAGTCGGTGATCACGTCATTGCAAAGATGAGTAAAGAGACTGACTGGTGCACTCTGTGACACATTTCACTTCAAAATAAACCCTGTTGTGACTTTAGATAAAACTGTTGAATAAGTCACGTACATTTAAGTCAAATATTTTTCAAAATGTCTGTATATGACATTGTGACAATAAAATTGTATTTGGGTCTAAACATTGCTGTCTTTTTTAAATCTACTATAAGCAGTGTTGGGTTGGTTACTGAAAACCAGTAACTAGTTACAGTTACTAGTTACTTCATTTCAAAAGTAACTCAGTTACTAACTCAGTTACTTACACCAAAAAGTAATGTGTTACTGTGAAAAGTAACTAGTTACTTCTTTTTATCTTCTTTTTTTTTTTAAAGCTCCCATTAATGCCCTTTTAGCCTTCATTTCAGTCCTGTTATTGCACTGGAGAATAATATAATCTGTTCATCAACTTGACATGCATTTGCATTACTGAACTCTGCCAAGCAATGTGCTCTACATACAACACACAAACAATGTGCTCTACATACAACACACAAACAATGTGCTCTACATACAACACACAAACAATGTGGTCTACATACAACACACAAACAATGTGCTCTACATACAACACACAAACAATGTGCTCTACATACAACACACAAACAATGTGCTCTACATACAACACACAAACAATGTGCTCTACATACAACACACAAACACAAATATATGTTTCAAAGGGCCAATTTGTTTCAGGCCAGAACAAATTGACAAAACGATTTTAAATAGCTGCAACATAACATACATAAGTAACAAACAGCATAGTAACAACATAGCTGTAAAGCAAGGAAGGCACACACTACATACACAAAGACACACACTACATACACAAAGACACACACTACATACACAAAGACACACACTACATACACAAAGACACACACTACATACACAAAGGCACACACTACATACACAAAGGCACACACTACATACACAAAGACACACACTACATACACAAAGGCACACACTACATACACAAAGACACACACTACATACACAAAGACACACACTACATACACAAAGCCTAACCAGGCGTTTTTTTCTCAAGGAATTCTGAAACAAAATCATGTCTGAAGCCCAGAACACTCTACACATTTCCCCAGTTTTAGTTTAGAGAAAAGGAAAGATTGGCCTGGCCCACTAGCATCCCTCTTTATGTTTGTGAACTTTATAGTCTATACATTTAGAGTGATGTGATAATCAAACACTCTAAAAGTCTAGAAAGAAAGAGTATATAAGAGAATTAACAGAGTGTGTACCTTCAGTGATGAATGATGAGCAGAGGCAGAGTTCATCCTTAAGTGGTGGTGGTGGAGGGAAAGCGGCATCGGAGTCTGTGTCTCTCTTTACTAGCTTCGTCGAAGCATGTTGCTTTTGTAGGTGTTTCAGCAGATTTGAATTGCTGCTTTGGGCAGTAAGTGGGATCTTTGATCCAAGACACAACTTACATTTAACTAAAATGTTATTTTCTTTGTGCTCGACAAAAGAAAAGTAGTGAGAATATCTATGTATTCGACAAACTCGACGCAGCTCCGCCATGATCAGACACGCCCCCCCCCTTCCCTCCCCACACTCACACACAGAGCGCGCGTCTCTCTTCTCCGGCTTGTGACACAAGAAGATTCAGAAGGACGACACTGCAGCGCTCCAATAAAACACACTCAGATCTTCTGTTTCTAGCCGATACTACATAAAAAATAACGTAAAATAACGCAGTAACGCATCATGTAGTACCGGTAACTGAGTTACTGAATATAAAAAAAATAACGCATTAGATTACTAGTTACCGCCGGAACTAACGGCGTTACAGTAACACGTTAGTCCCACCACTGACTATAAGTGACACAAGAACGTAATTTACTGTGATTAATCACGATTATCACAACTTAAAAGTTTGATCAATCTAATTAAACAAATAAACTGACAGAAAGAAAAATAATATCTAAAGCGTTTTGGAGGCCACATTTTTGGAAATCCGTAATTCTCCCTTCACTATTAGTCTTATTTTGTATATACCTGGCAACCAGCGTCCTCTACAATAGACATTTGATTTTGGTCTATTCATTTTGTCAGAGTTACAGGAGTGCTTTGTTTTTAAGGAATTTCTGCAAAAAAGCGAGTAAAGATCATCTCTAAGACAGCACTCTAGTGTTTTTAAGAATGTGCTGCAAAAATGTGAGTCTCTCACAGGCTTTTTGGAACTGAACTCGCGGGCCACCAGTTGAATAGCCCAAGTGATGAAAAAGAGAGGACCTAAAATGGAACATTGAGGAACACTACTATAACTAAAGAAGTTGAAAACATAACTACTCACTGCATCTGAAGGAAAAAAGCTACAACAACACGTTAGATATAAAAATTACATTTTGAAAACAAATTGAACTGCAAAAAATGAGAGGACTTAAAGGGGTGCCTTGAGGAACTCATCAGTTATGTAAGTCACAAGTTTGGATCCCAGTGTTCTACGTTTGCTAGCAAGGTTAAAATGTCAATGCAAGGATGTGCCAATGTGTTTACAGTGTTCCAAGTTCCTCTTCAAAACAGGGCCCCAAGACCGCCAGTTGACATATATACTGTATATACGAATGTAGCTGAGATAGGCTCCAGCACCCCCCACCACCCCGAAAGGGACAAGCGGTAGGAAATGGATGGATAGATAGGTATATATGTACATTTCGGGCCTCGACCAAATTTTTTTACCCCAATGCGGCCCCTAAGTCAAAAAGTTTTGACATCCCTGTTGTAATGGTTTGAATGGTGTTGAATGGGATGAGACAATCTATATAATAGATGTTTTTTGTTACCATTTTAAAGGTGTTTAATAAAATATAAGCATTTTTAACGCATAAAGATTCCCTTCTTTTATGAAGACAATAATATGACAACTTCGAATTTACGTTGTGGATGGAAAAAAAAGTCCCCCTCTCTTTCCAATACTACATGAAAGTTGTTGGCTTTTAGCTTGTTATTTGTCCATCGTCCATACTAATTGTTAGCGTAGGCAGGATGGAGCAGCACTTTTATTGTGAAGACAGGAATCGTGCAGTCGGTCTTTACAGTTTATAAATAAAAAGTGTTTCTCGCGTTCCTGCCATTCGTTTGCAAAGGTGGGTAGTAACGCGCTACATTTACTCCGTTACATCTACTTGAGTAACTTTTGGGATAAATTGTACTTCTAAGAGTAGTTTTAATGCAACATACTTTTACTTTTACTTGAGTATATTTATAGAGAAGAAATGCTACTTTTACTCGGCTCCATTTATCTACATTCAGCTCGCTACTCGCTACTGATTTTTATCGATCTGTTAATGCACGCTTTGTTTGTTTTGGATTGTCAGACAGACCTTCAAAGTATTAGCTAGCGCATGCCTGCGTTTCACCAATCAAATGCAGTCATTGGTGACGTTTGACTCCGTTTCACCAATCAGATGCAGTCACTGGTGACGTTGGACTCCGTTTCACCAATCAAACAGAGCCAGGCGGTCACATGACCATCACACGTGGACCCCGACTTAAACAAGTTGAAAAACTTATTCGGGTGTTACCATTTAGTGGTCAATTGTGCGAAATATGTACTGTACTGTGCAATCTACTAATACAAGTTTCAATCAATCAATCAAAAGTGTGAAGGAAAAAAGACACTTTTTTATTTCAACCGTACCTCCCATCAAAAGCCTAAAGACTGCCCGCACAGTTCTTGTCTTCACAATAAAAGTGCCGCTCCATCGCGCCTGCGCTAACAAAATAAGAGTCTCTGAAAGCCAGCGCAAACAAGCTAGCAAGCTACGGAGTTTGCCGCCAATGTATTTCTTGTAAAGTGTATAAAAACGAATATGGAAGCTGGACAAATAAGATGCCAAAAACCAACCACTTTCATGTAGTATTAGACAGAAAGGAGGAACTTTTTTTATCCTCCATTTGAAAATGTGGACGTTATCAGCACTACTGTCTGATTCTAATCAATGCAAGTCATCAGAATCAGGTAATACACCAACTTATATTCTTGTCTTCATGAAAGAAAGGAATCTATATGTTAAACATGCATGTATATTCATTAAAACACCTTTAACATGTGAACAAAAACGGCAAAATAAATAAATATAAATTATAAACTGTATATATAAATGTATGTATATATTATATATATATATATATATATATATATATATATATATATATATATATATATATATATATATATATATATATATATATATATATATATATATTTATATATATATATATATATATATATATATATATATATATATATATATATATATATATATATATATATATATATATATATATATATATATATATATATATATATACAGTATATATATATGATATGTGTGTGTATATGTATATGTATATATGAGGTAGATCACCTCCACTTGGTCATTTATTAAGTAATTGGTCAACGTTGAAAAACTTATTGGGGTGTTACCATTTAGTGTTCAATTGTACGGAATATGTACTGTACTGTGCAATCTACTAATACAAGTTTCAATCAATCAATCAGTGAATGCCTACTGAGTCTATGGTGCTGTTAAGTTATTGTGGCTCAATTTGCCTTATTTTGTTTTATTTTAATGTATTATTATTTAATATATATTATTGTTTTAGTTGCTTAAGAGATATTCCTGGCTCTGAATTTGCTCATTGCTATTTTTATGTTTTTGTGCACTATTTGTTGCCGTCATCTTTAAACGAACAGGTTACTCATCAGTTACTCAGTACTTGAGTAGTTTTTTCACAACATACTTTTTACTTTTACTCAAGTAAATATTTGGGTGACTACTCCTTACTTTTACTTGATTAATAAATCTCTAAAGTAACAGTACTCTTACTTGAGTACAATTTGTGGCTACTCTACCCACCTCTGTTGGTTTGTTCTTCTTCATACTGCGCTCACAGCAGCCAGCGTCATCTCACAAGATTCTCGGGTGCCGTGAATGTCAATCAAGTGACAAAAGTGACGTCAAAGTGAAAATTGATGATTGGTAATTTTTAGATCTATTTTTTTTTTTATGCCTCGCGATCGACTGACACACTGTCCAGATCAACCGGTAGGTCGCGATCGATCGACTGTTTTAGAGGTATGTCAATAGGACTTGGCACTGTGTGGTGTCTCCTGGAGAAATTTGTTTCAAACTAAATATTTCCAATCTAAAATACACTGTGCATTAATGTGGGAAATATTTAAAGTATGTTGATCATTGATCTATGAATAGGGGTATTGCTTTATTCCCAAATACTGTACCTTGTTTGTACCCCATAGCCGAGCTTAGCTTAGCTAATGCTAAATGCTAAATGTGACGTGTGCAACAGAAGAAAACATGTTTTGATTCAAACTTACCAGTGTGAAAATGCTGACTTCTGTGCAAGTGCAAGAGCGCAATTTGTTGTAGTCCAAACAAAAATACACAATATTGTCAAAAGTATTTGGCCAACCATCCAAATGATCGGAATCAGGTGTCCTAATCATTTGGTCCGGCCCCAAGTGTATAAAATCAAGCACTAGGCATGGAGACTGTTTCTACAAACATTTGTGAAAGAATGGGCCGCTCTCAGGAGCTCAGTGATTTCCAGCATGGAACTTTCATAGGATGCCGCCTAGGGATGATACTCCAAACCGCTTTTCCCGGTTGTTCGATAAGAAAAGAACCGAGTCCTCGGACTCGAATCCCTTTTTGAGAACCGGTACCCGTTATTGAGACCACTATAGTAAAGAAAAAGAGTTGGTTCTTTATTCGAATCACTTGGAACGAATCCAGTCCCGACAAGAAATGCCCCGTGTGACATCACAAGAAGTGACGTCACGTAGTTCAGTCATTTGTCACGGTGGGGAGCAGCGTGCTGTGGTTCGTTCCCGGGACGCAAAACTGACGGCTCCGGACGAAAGCGTGCAGGTAGGAGATGATTTATTTCTCATAAATCATACACGTTACAACAGACAGGAACCAAACAAAAGGAAAGTGTGCCGTTCGCACGAGAAGCTGAAGCAAAAACTTACTTAGCACAGGAATACTAGAAGCTAAGGTAACTTTAGCACAGGAATACTAGAAGCTAAGGTAACTTTAGCACAGGAATACTAGAAGCTAAGGTAACTTTAGCACAGGAATACTAGAAGCTAAGGTAACTTAGCACAGGAATACTAGAAGCTAAGGTAACTTAGCACAGGAATACTAGAAGCTAAGGTAACTTTAGCACAGGAATACTAGAAGCTAAGGTAACTTAGCACAGGAATACTAGAAGCTAAGGTAACTTAGCACAGGAATACTAGAAGCTAAGGTAACTTAGCACAGGAATACTAGAAGCTAAGGTAACTTTAGCACAGGAATACTAGAAGCTAAGGTAACTTAGCACAGGAATACTAGAAGCTAAGGTAACTTTAGCACAGGAATACTAGAAGCTAAGGTAACTTTAGCACAGGAATACTAGAAGCTAAGGTAACTTTAGCACAGGAATGATGAGCTGGAAAAGCAGAATGCCAACGTAACTGTTGCAAATGCAAACAATGAAGCCACGACGAGTGAGCGGAAAAGGCAGGCTTAAATAGAGTCTCTGATGAGCAACAGGTGCGCGTACAAGGCAGGTGAAAATCATAAGTAACCATGGTGACTAAAACAAACCCCCGAAGTGCACAAAACAACTAAGGAAGTCCAAAATTAACAGAACATAACTAAACAAAATATGATCCGACCACATCATAATACATCACACTTTCATATCATTTCACTTTACAGGAGTAGGAAGAAGTCAAGCTTATTTAATTCTACCCCTTTCCCACTTCATACAAATATATACATCATTTACTGACCTTTTTATAATAAAATATCTGTCAATTAGTATATACAACAGTTTTGTAATATGTCATTAATTAATTCAGTCATTATTAATATACTGAGATGAATAATATCTTATTTTCGATAAGGTTGAAAGTATTTCTCATAATTCTTCTTCTTTGTACTTTGTAAGCACTATTCATTTGAACAAGCTCTTCAAGTGGATCATATCAGTACAATGTTTCACTTCTTTACTTCATCCATTCCATCATTTCATTACACATCATTTGAGCTGTTTGCAATTTTACCAAATCATCGAACTTTTATATTTTTGACTCAATAAAAAAAGTGTCTGTATGTTCTCTATAACCAACATTATGTATCAGTCTAATTACATTTTTTTGTAACACGGTTAACGAATGTAGTGCACATTTGTAGTTATTTCCCCACATTTCTGCACAATAACTCAGATATGGTAATACTATAGTAGCGAGCAGTAGAGAATGTGAAGTGATTTGTTAAACCAAATATTGTGTTTTTTTCCATGTACAACAACCTATCTGGACTCCATAAGAGAATCCATAAGGAATCGGTTCAATAAGAGGATTCGATAATAGGCTCGAACTCGATCATTTCTTATCAAACATCATCCCTAATGCCGCCTGTGCATAAATCCAGTCATGAAATTTCCTCTCTCCTAAATATTCCAAAGTCAACTGTCGGCTTTATTATAAGAAAATGGAAGAGTTTGGGAACAACAGCAACTCAGCCACAAAGTGGTAGGCCACGTAAACTGACAGAGATCAGTGGATGCTGAAGCACATAGTGCAAAGAGGTCGCTGACTTTCTGCACAGTCAGTTGCTATAGAGCTCCAAACTTTATGTGACCTTCCAATTAGCCCACGTACAGTACGCAGAGAGCTTCATGGAATGGGTTTCCATGGCCGAGCAGCTGCATCGAAGCCATACATCACCAAGTCCAATGCAAAGCGTGGGATGCAGTGGTGTAAAGGACATCACCACTGGACCATAGAGCAGTGGAGACGCCTTCTCTGGAGTGATGAATCACGCGTTTCCATCTGGCAATCTGATGGACAAGTCTGGGTCTGTAGGTTGCCAGGAGAACGGTGCATTTCGGAATGCATTGTGTCGAGTGTGAAATTTGACGGAGGAGGAATTATGGTGTGGGGTTGTTTTTCAGGAGTTGGGCTTGGCCCCTTAGTTCCAGTGAAAGGAACTTTGAATGCTCCAGGATACCAAAACTATTTTGGACAATTCCATGCTTCCAACCTTGTGGGAAAAGTTTGGAGCGGGCCCCTTCCTCTTCCAACATGACTGTGCACCAGGACACAAAGCAAGGTCCATAAGGACATGGATGACAGAGTCTGGTGTAGATGAACTTGACTGGCCTGCACAGAGTCCCGATAGAACACCTTTGGGATGAATTAGAACGGAAACTGAAAGCCAGGTCTTCTCCACCAAAATCAATGTGTGACCTCACCAATGCGCTTTTGGAAGAAAGGTGGACAATTCCTATAAACACACTCCGCAACCTTGTGGACAGCCTTCCCAGAAGAGTTGAAGCTGTAATAGCTGCAAAAGGTGGACCGACATCATATTGAACCCTATGGGTAAGGAATGGGATGGCACTTCAAGTTCATATGTGAGTCAAATACAATATAGTGTATGTCCCAATGGCTGTAAACTCTCTGTTATTGTTTGTATTAACTAGCACAGGTTGCTATACACACTTGCATTCTCATTTAAAAAAAAATGATTTTCCTACTTAATTTGTATGTTTTATGACAATCTACCTACTCGGGTGCGGGCATACTTGCCAACCCTCCCGGATTTTCCGGGAGACTCCCAAAATTCAGCGCTTCTCCTGAAAACCTCCCCGGACAAATTTTCTCCCGAAAATCTCCCGAAATTCAGGCGGAGCTGGAGGCCACGCCCCCTCCAGCTCCATGTGGACCTGAGTGAGGACATCAGTTTTCACGTCCGCTTTCCCACAATATAAACTGCCCAATCACGTTTTAACTGCAGAATGATCGAGGGCGAGTTCTTGGTTTCTTATGTGGGTTTATTGTTAGGCAGTTTCATTAACGTCCTCCCAGAGCAGTAACAACACACAACAACACACGTCACGTTTTCGTCTACCGTAAAGCAGTTCGTTTGCCGTAAACAGCAATGTTGTGACACTCTTAAACCGGACAATACTGCCATCTACTGTGCATATGTGACAATAACATGTACGGCTTTTGGAGAGTGCAGTGTACAACTGTGCACACAACAAGGAGACGAAGCAGAAGAACGAGGAAGATACAGCCGTGGCGACGCCGACGACGAGTAAGATGAAGAAATAGCTTGTAAGTTCCAAGCCGCAGCTGCGATTGGACCTGGATAGCCTCCGGGAAGAAGTAGTGGAGTAACAAGTGCTTGGCAGTGAAGATCTTAGACTTAGACTTAGACTTAGACTTCCTTTTTATTGTCATTCAAATTTGAACTTTACAGTACAGATAAGAACGAAATTTCGTTACATAAGCTCGTGGTAGTGCAGGATAAAAAAGCAATAAGGTGCATATATAAATAAATGTATATAAATAATATATAAATATATATATTAAATAAATAAATATATATCAATAAATAAATAGATTACTGTACAGATAAATACACTTTGTCACATGCGTCCACGTTTATGGATGTATGTTATATTGTCTTTTTTATTCCAGCGAGTTAATCCATTTTGGGGGGAGTTGAGGGGATCATTTAATTATGATGCGTTCAAGTTCAGTGAAGATCTTCCTCAGGAAGCAAAGATTGACCAGTTTTGGGCCATACTAGGGAGAGATGGAAGATTCCAGACTCTGGTGCATTTGATGAAGGCACTTTTGTGCGTGCCACACAGCAATGCATCATCAGAGATGGTGTTCAGCATGCTTAGAAAAATAGTGGCAGAGAATAGAACAAGGATGGACAATTCAACTCTTAACTCAACAATGAGTAGATGAGTGTTATGTGTGTGTATATGTGTAAATAAATGAACACTGAAATTCAAGTATTTCTTATATATATATATATATATATATATATATATATATATATATATATATATATATATATATATATATATATATATATATATATATATATATATATATATATATATATATATATATAATAAAATAAATACATATATATAGCTAGAATTCACTGAAAGTCATGTATTTCTTATATATATATATGAAATACTGACTGGTGAATTCTAGCTGTAAATATACTCCTCCCCTCTTAACCACGCCCCCAACCACGCCCAAGAGACAGTCATGGCCTGAGACAAAGATGACTATGCTGATAGCTGCAAGCAACATGCCGTTCTCATTTGCGGATGTTTTCAACAAATCCGTGAAGGATATGTTCCCGGATTCAAAGATCGCTCGCCTCAAATGGCAGAACAAAGGCTACTCAAATAGTGAAAGGTAAGTGTTATTTTTTTTAAGTAAGCAGCAGGTACAATACAGTTAGTAGAACAGTAGAACAACTGTGTTTTTATTACTGTGTACTGTACTATATATATATATATATATATATATATATATATATATATATTATATATATATATATATATATATATATATATATATATATATATATATATATATATATATATATATAATAAATACTTGAATTTCAGTGAATTCTAGCTCTAAATATACTCCTCCCCCCGCCCCCGTCCACCCCGGAGGTCTCAAGGTTGGCAAGTATGTAAATATATGCAGCACTCCCGCCACCCCGCAGGGGAAACAGTGAGGCAAATGTGTCACAATGAAGCAGCAGTGGGATGATTAGAAGAAGACTACTTTAAAAAAAAATGGCACTATTGACACTGAAAAAAATCTAAATAAATTGTAAAAATGGGACTTTTAACAGCGATTATTCAATAAATGATGAATGTTCTGCTCTGAGCTGCTGCTCGATTCATTGTTTTCTTTCGGACAATTTAAGCGGCGGACACACTGTTCCAGACCATCAACAACGGTACAAATCAACAGCTTCATCATAAAACTTGGTCAAATCTTTGTAAGTAGATATTGTGCATAACAATATTTTGTTTGTTTTGTATTGACATTGCTGACTTCTTGATGTCTTTAGTATTTGTGGTTGTGTTATTTTATTTATTATTTGTTGACTCTCTGGCGAGCTAATCCTTAATACATGTAGTGTTAAATTTGACCAGTAGAGGGCAATAACGCTATGCCTTGGGTTTATTTGTTGTGTTTCCACTGCAGGAACTTACACATTTACCCGGTAAATAAAGTTCTCCCTGTGTCTCCACCAAACACTATGGGGAAACTACTTGGAAAATGTAGTAAGCTAAGCTACAAGTTTTGCTTGATTAAATGTAGCTAAGCTCCACGGAAAGCTATCCCCGGAGAATTGTAGCAAGCTACACTTCAAGCTACACGATTGTGTATTAAAATGAACACTGGCTAGAAATATGCCCTCTGTCTGGCTTTTTAACGTTTCTTTTAAATTGCGTACCATGTACAAAATGAGGGAAGAAACATAGGAAACAAATGAAATAAAAGGATAAATAAAGACCATAATATATACTCTAATGGAGACTTTTCACAGAAACCAAAAAATGACAATACCTGGCCAAATGAACAAAATATTTGTCTCACAAAAGAGACATTAAAGGGAAACTGCACTTTTTTGGAATTGTTCACAGTCATTATGAAAGACATGATGACGGATGGATTTTTTTTAATGCATTCTAACTTGTAAATAAACGTAAATAAAAGTCAGCTTATGAATCAATCAATCAATCAATCAATCAATCAAAGTTGACTTATATTACAATCATATAACCATCCAAAAAGTGCCAACAATACTATATTTACATTTGGTGACTTGAATATTAACCAAGTATTAGTCATATTGTTATTATAAGCACTAACGCAGACAAAATATTTATAGCGACAAGGTGATCACCAGTTTATGTTGCTATGCTGATAGCTGCAAGCAACATCATCATCGAGTGGTCAGCTGTTTCCTCGCTTCCCTGCTCCTTGGAAATTTATCGTAGATCATAAATCATGCATCTCACCTGTATAGAAGAAGGCTGAGCAAATTCCAACAAGTTAGTAGATTTTGACAGTCAATTTAAACACAGTAATGGCGAAAACGACACGAAAAGACGCTTGGCTCCACCTCCCTTTTCTTCGCAAGGATTATGAGTCATTCTTCATCTGAACAGGAATATAACACGTTTCTATCAGTCGACATTCCTAATGACAGCAGACCTTGTACAGTAAATGATGTTTTATTATGTTTGTTGGCTTTCATGAGCAGTTGGGGAAAAAAAGCAAATGTCGTGAGGCGTTCTAGAAATTAATGCGCTGCTTATGCTTAATATGTTCAAAATATGTCAATATGACATATTATTATACATGTGCCTGTTACTATATTACATATATACTTACAGCATGTATATAAAACCTTACTGGATGTGTTTAAATGTTTTAAGGACTTTATAGGCAGAATAGAGTGGCTCCCTTACGCTCCATTGTGTAAGCGGACTTTTTCATCGCATTTATCTAATATTTAGATAACATTAAAAAAAATATTTCCGTCGTCATGTCTTTCATAATGATCATTAACGATAGGTAAAATTCCCAAAAAAGTGCACTTCCCCTTTAACAAACTCGATCTTTACATGAATGGAAATCAATAAAAGTGAACATATTTCAAGTAAATGTGGTAATCTGAAATTTCTATTGTCTGCACCATGTTCACTCTCTCTCTCTTGTCCACAGTATGGAGTGCAGCTGACAGCACACACCTGACATTGATTAGTAGCCGCCTATTTGAACTGGCTGCTGACGGCCTGTGAGCGCCGGAACTTTGTCATTGCTTGCAACCTGTTGGTGGTGCCAAGAGAACTCACTAGTTCATCGTGTACCAGGTTGGCCTGTATCATTCCTAGCCTTTTTATTTTTGTACCTAATCTATTTACTTCTTTCATGAAGTATGTTTTCCTAGCCTTGTCTAGCGTTTTTATTTTGGTACTTTGTTTTTTCTATTTAACTTCTTTCGTGAAGTATTTTTTCCTAGCCTTGTCTATCGCTTTTAGTTTTGTGTGTTTTTCTCTTAGTAGTTTTTTACATGGTGTGTTTTTTGTGTTTTCCACCATCGCCTTTGTCTTGCTACCTTGTGCTTCCGCCTAATAAAAGGAAGAACAATTGTATACACAATTCGTCTCTGCATCCTTGGGATCCACCTCACCTATTCCTAACAGTAAACATATTTTCCTGACTGTTGAACAGTCAAACAAAATGAAATTCCTCCCCAACTTCTACATTTGAAGTTCTTATATAGGCAATAAGAGCGCTAATTGCTAGCTGGTAACAAAAACCCTAGTAGATAGCTGGCAACTAGAGCACTAATTGCGGGCTGCCAACAAGAGTGCAAATTGCTAGCTGGCAACTAGAGCGCTAATTATTAGCTGGCAAGTAGAGCGCTAAATGTTAGCTGGCAAGTAGAGCGCTAATTACTAACTAGCAACAAGAGTGCTAATTGCTAGCTGGCAGCTAGCACTGTTAATTGCTAGATAACAACTAAGGTGTTAATTGCTAGCTGACAACTAGAGGGCTAATTGCTAGTTGGCAACTACAGAGCAAAATGTTAGCTGTCTACAAGAGCTCTAACGATTTAGCTGGCAGCTCGCGCCACTAATTGTTAGCTGGCAACGAGAGTGCTAATTGCTAGCTAAAATGCTAACGCAATTGTAATAATATGTTTTTATAGTACATTTTAATTTTAAAGGTATTTAAATGCATTTATATTTTGTGGATAAATTGCAGGAGGAATATAAAAAAAAAATAGTCTAATCAAAAGTACCTCTGCAGACTCCCTAGAGGTTGAAGACTTCTGTTTTAAACTGTGAATTGAGAATTGAAGGTTTCCATATCAGAAACCACATCAGTTGAAATCACATAGAAAATATTAGCAATAATAAAATATGAATAAACTCACTGTTTTGCATCATGGAGGCCACGCCGCTCTCCCAGCTTGTTTGACTTCTGTAATCTGCACAAAAACAGCAATCATCTTTGGTTATGTTATGTGAACACAAATACAACCCCCACGTGGATACCGAGGCTTGTAAAAAGATGTCAAACAGGGCTTTCAAAAATATGTCCCCCACGGGGGCATTTTGGCCTTTGGCATAATTAAGACATTATGCTACATTACACACATTAGATTTTGGACTGTAACATAGACTTAGTATCCGTCAGCAATTATTGGATTGACTTTTTTTTGGCACTTTATATTTACAAAACATGTAAAGCGTATGTGGCCTTTTGTGGAAAAAGTTGAGACCCCCCTGCTTTAGAACACCATGTGTTGGTCATGTGGAGTGGAAGATGATAACTAACAATCTCAAATTTGAACTTTAACCCCGGCCTACTCACAATGACATCCATTTTGCGGGTTCTGTCGTAAAAAATACTTTAGGTAAAATCAGTATTAATGAACAAACCATATTTTAAGAAAATGAGTAGTCGCATCTTTTCACCCCAATATAATAATAACAATAATAATATTAATAATACAATGATTGTACATTTTTAGAATAATGATAATCATCATAATAATCAAATCATATACACTGTAAAAGAAGTATTACTGGCAGCTCAATCGTCAGATTTTTACAGTAAAATAATAATATTATATTTTCAGTAATTCGGTGTAAAAACCACTGTAAATTTTACTTTGTTACTTTTTCTTACTTTTGAAAATTATTATTATTTTTTATTACTCGTGTAATTTTGTTTATGCAATATATGAACAACAACCATAAAAATACCTTTAACCTTAACTCACACTTTGTAAGTAGTGCAGCAGAGCGATATGGCTAATATTATTACAGTTGTTTTTACTATTAATTAACTGAGTGAGTTTTGGGGTATAGAGGAATGGCATTTTCATTGGATTGATTGATTGAAACTTGTATTAGTAGATTGCACAGTACAGTACATATTCCGTACAATTGACCACTACATGATAACACCCCAATAAGTTTTTCAACTTGTTTAAGTCGGGGTCCACGTTAATCAATTCATGGTAAGGGAAGGGAATTCGTGTGCTAGGTTTTCCACGTCTGTGTTTTGTTGTACACAAAATAGGAATAAATAAAAACAAAACATAATAAAGTTTATCCATCCATCCATTCAAATAAAACATTTAAAAATATCAGGTGTCTAAAGATCATTGATTAATAGGAATAATAAATGACAGAATACCTAGAAAATGGCTATTCATTTACAGTTATTTATTTAAACATGTTCTTAATTTCTGACTGCATCAAAAATAAAAAATAAAAAGACGTTAATGCGTGTTGAAGCGGAATACGACAAACATGAAGAATGAAAGTGAAAGTAATACTGACTATTTCAACAGATAGACTGATTATTAGAGAAGGTATTGATGAATACCAAATAGTCCTGCTTGGCTTAAGAATAACTTTGAAAGACTTGAAAGCTTCTAATTTTCTTGTCTTGAAGGAAAAGTGCATAATAATGACGAGGGAGGAGGTCTGCACGTCCAAAGAGCGAGGCCGTCTATGAAGCACCTTAACCCCGCTACGACTACAACACCTTCAGGGTCTGCACGTCCAAAGCTAGGCCGTCTATGAGGCACCTTAACCCCGCTACGACTACAACACCTTCAGGGTCTGCACGTCCAAAGAGCGAGGCCGTCTATGAGGCACCTTAACCCCGCTACGACTACAACACCTTCAGCCTGTGGACGAACACAAAGATCGCATCCACCCGCTGGCTTTTGTCTTTGTACTTTCGCAGTATTTCGGTGTCGGTGCCTCGTTAGTTGCGGCTCATAAAAAACCCACAAAAAAAAAAAAAGCCGCACAAAGCCGCGCCGAGCCCAAAACTGACTTAAAGAAAATTACTAATGACAAAAACAAACGAAAACCATTTTTTTTAATCCTTACCTAAATAATGCCCATAAATGACACTATAATTATTGACAAATAATAATAACGGTTAGTGTTTAAACAAAAAAAAAAAAAAAAAAGCTTTCGTTGCGGTTCACACATGATTTTTATATTTATGTTGAAGAAGCGAGAAGGCTAATTAAGAGTATACCATTGTACACTTTTTACAATAAAACATAAATATGTCCCTAATATCGGCACATATATACGTTCTAAAAATGATCTAATGAAGTAATGCATAACAATGGGCTATATCGTGGAAAAAATACATTCAACAAAAAATAACACACATATTAAAGTACATTAAAATAAATACATTAAAAGAAGAAAATGTTGACTTATATTCTAAATAACATGAACTTATAAATGAGTAAAACAGCATTGACCTGCACGTTTGTGCCAAAAGAGGCACTTTAGAAACCCCCTGTATAATGCAAACAATGTATCAAGCTTCATGGGTTCATAACAAATAAAGATATATAATCATTTTATGGCATGAAATTGTTGAAATGTTATCCAGTACCCCGGTGTCTGGCAACATAATGAAGTATATTTTAATGTACTGACTGCAAAAGAAATAGAGTGTTAATGAAAGATGCGACACTTATGTCTGAAAAAAAAGTTTATTTTAGTAGTTCAATTAAAAAACTTAAACACTTACTCTCGTGAAGTATTCCATTCATGTATTCTTAATGTATATGATTATATTTCATCACTAACAAAACCACCAAATTCACTATCCTTTAACATGTGAAAAAAAGTCCAAAAGTGAATTATTGTATTAGTTTACACTATAAAGACTTCCTGAGCCTTTCAAGGGACTCTTAGGGCTGAATTGAACTCCTGAAATCAATCACATGTTGTCCATATTCTATTTGATTTAGATGCACCTGAATATATGCGGCCGTTTGTGCTTCATTAGAACATATTTCTACTGCTACGGATACTTCTAAATTCACACGTTTACATTTGGTATAAATCAATTTTGCCCTCTGCGGTTAATTTGCTTAATTATGTCGTTATTTAACCCAACTTAATTGGACGATCAATTACGTTAAACCCATGTTGTTAGATAAACAAAAGAGCCTGGATTATATCACTTTGCCATAATTCTATAAATCATATTACCGTGTGTTTAATTGAATGATGTGATGCCCTTACATTTGACCAATAAGGCAGGAGTGTCCAAATATTTTCAAGTAGGGTTTATACCGATCAAAGAATGTGTTGGCATTTTTACATTTCAACTTACAACCAATCAGATTGAACTTGTATTTGTAGAAAATTAGGGTGTTATTTAAAAAAACAAACAAAAAAAAACTCTTGTTGGCTGCAAAGTTTGCACTTATGTTGCTTATATGTCTCTTTTAACCTATATAGACTCAAAAAAATAATTGGATATAGCCGATTCGTCAACACATAAAAGAATGATATATGGTAATGTACACTGTAAATTCCCTGTAAATTCATAGCAAAGTGTTGGCTAATGATTGCATCACTTTCACAGTAGCATCTACAGTAATTTACTGTGAAATATCTTCACTGCAATTTGCTGTGAAGTTACAGAAGACTGTGATTACAGTATTATACTTTGAAATAACAGCTAATTGAATTGTGAAAGAGTATTGTAACTTTTACAGTCATTTTTTTAATGTTACAGTATATTTTGATTAGAGCATTTTAGTGTAAAAATACTGTTAAATATTGGTATTGTTTACAGTGTAATAATAATGTATATTCACCCATATATATATATGGCATTGTGGATACAATGTATAAAAACACATAATTTGAGAATAAATTGGAAAAAAGCATGTTCTATCGCTTATGATTAACGGTTCATCAGTAACAGTTGATAAACATCCAAAATCAGTAATGATAATAATAATAACAATATTAATTGAGGATTATCAGATTTGTTGTCGAGAAACATAGAAATATACAAAGTCAATATTCTGATATTGTGCAGTACAACATTCAGCAAAGTAAGATAACTAGACTTTAGAAGTATTTGGTTGGATGCTGTACCAACAAAGTGTTAATATTTTGCCACTTGCAGTAAAAAAAATAAAAATTCATTAACTTTTGGTCTTCTGAATATCCAAAGCCATTAAGTTTTAAAATATATATCCCCTTGATGGACACCTTTTATACACAGCAAAAATATCCAAGTAAAAAGTGATGAAATGAAATAGAGAGGAGACCGTGTTCATAAACATCTATTGTTTGAAGATTGAAACAGAAACATTGTGTGGTGTTAAAATGACTTTCAAACACAACTTTTAAGAGAGGTGAAAGGGACAGAATGAAAATAAAGTGGGCCTACCTTTTTGTGGCATTCTGTAAGAAGAGAACTTATGCTTCGTTTAGTTTTCCAACTGCTTCTTTCTTCTATTCTTTCCTCCAATTACTTTCTCCTTGACTGAAGAGACAAGTGCAGAGACACACAGAGCTGATGGAGGGAGGAGACAGGAGGTGCAGTGGGAGGGAACAGGAGGAGGGCGATGGAGGGAAAGCACTCTGCTGGTACAGAGAGGGCTGGTGTGGCTTGATGGTAGTCACTGCAATCGTGTCTTTGGACAAGAAACTTCACCCACCACACTGTATGAATGTTTGTTGCAGGACTCCCTTGGAAAATACAAGCCCCGTTTCCATATGAGTTGGGAAATTGTGTTAGATGTAAATATAAACGGAATACAATGATTTGCAAATCATTTTCAACCCATATTCAGTTGAATATGCTACAAAGACAATATATGTGATGTTCAATCTGATACATTTTTTTTTTTTGCAAATAATCATTAACTTTAGAATTTGATGCCAGCAACACGTGACAAAGAAGTTGGGAAAGGTGGCAATAAATACTGATAAAGTTGAGGAATGCTCATCAAACACTTATTTGGAACATCCCACAGGTGAACAGGCTAATTGGGAACAGGTGGGTGCCATGATTGGGTATAAAAGTAGATTCCATGAAATGCTCAGTCATTCACAAACAAGGATGGGGCGAGGGTCACCACTTTGTCAACAAAAGCGTGAGCAAATTGTTGAACAGTTTAAGAAAAACCTTTCTCAAGCAGCTATTGCAAGGAATTTAGGGATCTCACAATCTACGGTCCGTAATATCATCAAAGGGTTCAGAGAATCTGGACAAATCACTGCACGTAAGCAGCTAAGCCCGTGACCTTCGATCCCTCAGGCTGTACTGCATCAACAAGCGATATCCGTGTGTAAAGGATATCACCACATGGGCTCAGGAACACTTCAGAAACCCACTATCAGTAACTACAGTTGGTCACTACATCTGTAAGTGCAAGTTAAAACTCTCCTATGCAAGGCGACAACCGTTTATCAACAACACCCAGAAACGCCGTCGGCTTCGCTGGGCCTGAGCTCATCTAAGATGGACTGATACAAAGTGGAAAAGTGTTCTGTGGTCTGACAAGTCCACATTTCGAATTGTTTTTGGAAACTGTGGACGTCGTGTCCTCCGGACCAAAGAGGAAAAGAACCATCCGGATTGTTATAGGCGCAAAGTTGAAAAGCCAGCATCTGTGATGGTATGGGGGTGTATTAGTGCCCAAGACATGGGTAACTTACACATCTGTGAAGGCGCCATTAATGCTGAAAGGTACATACAGGTTTTGGAGCAACATATGTTGCCATCCAAGCAACATTACCATGGACGCCCCTGCTTATTTCAGCAAGACAAGGCCAAGCCACGTGTTACATCAACGTGGCTTCATAGTAAAAGAGTGTGGGTACTAGACTGGCTTGCCTCTCATTGAAAATGTGTGGCGCATTATGAAGCCTAAAATACCACAACGGAGACCCCCGGACTGTTGAACAACTTAAGCTGTACATCAAGCAAGAATGGGAAATAATTCCACCTGAGAAGCTTGAAAAATGTGTCTCCTCAGTTCCCAAATGTTTACTGAGTGTTGATAAAAGGAAAGGCCATGTAACACAGTGGTGAACATGCCCTTTCCCAACTACTTTGGCACGTGTTGCAGCCATGAAATTCTAAGTTAATTATTATTTGCAAAAAAAAAAAAAAAGTTTATGAGTTTGATCATCAAATAGTTGTCTTTGTAGTGCATTCACTTGAATATGGGTTGAAAAGGATTTGCAAATCATTTTATTACGTTTATATTTACATCTAACACAATTTCCCAACTCATATGGAAACGGGGTTTGTACTTTTGTAATCTCAACAGGACTTTCCTCTGTAAAAAGTCAAGTATACAAAATGGTAGTGGGGAGTTAAAGCTGGAATATATTGTCTCGTCACCTAGCTTGTGTCCCCTCTGACGGTGTCTTGTTTCATTTATAGTTATTCGGCGCCACACTTGTAATTCTTTTCCTAAACACTAAGGGGCAGTGTCTCCAGAAGGAGCAACTGCAGCTGTCATGACTAGATATTTACCTTCTTGTGATGAGTGATGACAACCACAACAATAACATCTTTGTCTACACTGGAACTAATCTTTCAGAATCGTCAGTTTACTTTCAATGGACGTTTTACTCATAAACCATAGGAAAATGTGTTTGTGAAGATGGACTGTGCAACTTGTGAACAAATCGCAGAGAGTGCTATAATGCAATTCAAAATAAACAAAACTGTTAAATAACCATTGTGTAAGTCAATGACATGCTAGAGTTAATGTGTATGGTCATGTGTTATTGATGTTCAGAGTTCTCATGTTCACACACACCATGCTAGAAAGATAATTGGCTGAGAATGAGGAAGTGTGTGTGAGAGAAAAAGACGTGTGCACAAGAGAGAATACGGGTTGAAATTGAACTTCTTGCTAGCACAAGATTGGCAATACAAGTTAAAAGGGGGGTCGTACTTAGTGACCTCTTCTGGACACAACAAGAAGACAATAAGCTGAAAAACGACACATTCGTTTATATACATAAAATTCGTAGTTTGTGAACCCGTTCTCAAACAATGGCAATAAACTCTTCTGATTCAGTAATTATTTTTAGAGTACACTGAGATATAAAGTACACAATATCAGTTTGCATGCAAATGTTCAATCACAGTTGCTTTATCTCATACAAAAAATGGTGCATTTCAAGCACGTCTGCTCTCCTGTGCTCAGGGACCCTCGTCAGCAAAAGCTGACCAATCACAGCTGCGTCAACGCTGACGTGAAGCTAGCATTTTTGGGAGGTGCACGCAAGGTCTGCGGGAGTGTACGCAGGGGGAAGGGCAAGAC
Source organism: Entelurus aequoreus (assembly GCF_033978785.1). Lineage (NCBI taxonomy): Eukaryota > Metazoa > Chordata > Actinopteri > Syngnathiformes > Syngnathidae > Entelurus > Entelurus aequoreus. The sequence continues at coordinate 42,687,031 of NC_084754.1, forward strand.
GACGTCGCCTACGCAAGTTACGTGACATGAGAGTATACACTAGGCTTTATTCAACTGTATAAATCAAGTCAGAAGATTTAAAGGCCTACTGAAATGAATTTTTCTTATTTAAGTGGGGATAGCAGGTCCATTCTATGTGTCATACTTGATCATTTCGCGATATTGCCATATTTTTGCTGGAAGGATTTAGTAGAGAACATCGACGATAAAGTTTGCAACTTTTGGTCGCTGATAAAAAAAGCCTTGCCTGTAGCGGAAGTAGCGTGACGTCACAGGTTGTGGAGCGCCTCACATTTGCACATTGTTTACAATTATGGCCACCAGCAGCGAGAGCGATTCGGACCGAGAAAGCGACGATTACCCCATTAATTTGAGCGAGGATGAAAGATTTGTGGATGAGGAAAGTGAGAGTGAAGGATTAGAGGGCAGTGGAAGCGATTCAGATAGGGAAGATGCTGTGAGAGGTGGGTGGGACCTGATATTCAGCTGGGAATGACTAAAACAGTAAATAAACACAAGACATATATATACTCTATCAGCCACAACACAACCAGGCTTATATTTAATATGCCACAAATTAATCCGCATAACAAACACCTCCCCCCTCCCGTCCATATAACCCACCAATACAACTCAAACACCCGCACAACACACTCAATCCCACAGCCCAAAGTACCGTTCACCTCCGTAAAGTTCATACAGCACATATATTTCCCCAAAGTTACGTACGTGACATGCACATAGCGGCACGCACGTACGGGCAAGCGATCAAATGTTTGGAAGCCAAAGCTGCATACTCCCGGTAGCGCGTCTGCTATCCAACTAAAAGTCCTCCTGGTTGTGTTGCTGCAGCCACCCGCTAATACACCGCTCCCACCTACAGCTTTCTTCTTTGCTGTCTTCATTGTTCATTAAACACATTGCAAAAGATTCACCAACACAGATGTCCAGAATACTGTGGAATTTTGCGATGAAAACAGACGACTTAATAGCTGGCCACAAAGGTGTCCCAATATGTCCGCACAATCCGTGACGTCACGCGCGAACGTCATCATACCGAGACGTTTACAGCAGAATATTTTGTGGGAAATTTAAAATTGCACTTTACTAATCTAACCCGGCAGTATTGGCATGTGTTGCAATGTTAAGATTTCATCATTGATATATAAACTATCAGACTGCGTGGTCGGTAGTAGTGGGTTTCAATAGGCCTTTAAATTGTAGTTTTGCATATTTTTCCAGTAGAAAGTACCTACTCAGTACCTCCAGGAATTTTTGATCGCACCAATCCATGCAAACTCAACCAATCCTTAAGAATCGATCTAGCTTCCCCACACATTTTGGCCAATCAGCACGATTTTCGCCACTATATCAGCCCTTTATTGATCTAACTACACAATTGTCGCCTTCCTGTCCATTTTCTACCGCTTGTCCGTTTTGGGGTCGGGGGGGGGGGGGGGGGGGGGGGGGGGGGGTTGGTGCTGGAGCCTATCTCAGCTGCATTCGGGCGAAAGGCAGGGTACACCCTGGACAAGTCACCACCTCATCGCAGGGCCAACACAGGTAGACAGACAACAGTCACACTCACATTCATCACATATGTTCTGCTTAAAAATGTAATTTTGATATTTATTACAAACTCACTTCAACACTCGGGCCAATTTAGTGTTGCCAATCAACCTATCCCCAGGTGCATGTTTTTGGAGGTGGGAGGAAGCCAGAGTACCCGAAGGGAACCCACGCAGTCACGAGGAGAACATGCAAACTCCACACAGAAAGATCCAGAGCCAAGGATCGAACCCAGGACCTTCGTATTGTGAGGCACATGCACTAACCCCTGTCCTACTGTGCTACCCCCTGCGTATCTTATTTTTTTAAATTAACTATTTGTTTTGTCCTGTCCAGCTACTCAGGCAAACCACATTGTTTATGTAGATGCCCACATTTGCTGCAGCGATTTACTTTAGAAAAGAGAAGTGTGGGATACTTCTCGTGTTGTCCTGATTGTATTTGACTTTATTAAATGGATTTATATTATTATTTGGCGCAGCCGGGCCGGAGCAGGAGAGGAAAGAGAAAGAGAAAAAAAGGAAGACAGAGGGGGAAATTGTGGAGACAAGAGGGGAATAAGACAGAGAGACAACAACGACAAACACAACAATAACAATAACAATAACTACAACAGAACAGCATCAGCAAATACGATATGTACAAATACGATAGTAAAAGTGAAAGCAAAGAAGCAGTTAGTCAAGTAAATATAGAGTACGCCCAGGTCACATCTACGGCAATAAGCTTTCTGGGTAATGTAGTGTATAAACATTTAGCAACACACCATATATATATATCTATATATCTATATATATATATATATATATATATATATATATATATATATATATATATATATATATATATATCTATATATATATATATATATATCTATATATATATAGATATATATATATATATATATATATATATATATATATATATATATATATATATATATATACTGTATATATATATATACACATGTATATATATATATATATATATATATATATAGATATATATATATATATATAAATATATATATAGATATATATATACATATATATATATATATATAGTATATATATATATAAATATATATATATTTTTATATATATATATATATATATATATATATATATATATATATATATATATATATATATATATATATATATATATATATATATATATATATATATACTGTATATATATATATATATATATATATATATATATATATATATATATATATATATATATATTTATTAGGGCTGTCAAAGTTAACTGTAATTTCCTTCAATGGCACTCATGCGCCCTACTTCTTTTTGACGCTCAGGCCATCTCGTCGCGTGGGAAATGTGGCTGCTTTCACTATTTACTGATGTGCAACAAGCGGGACAATAGCGATCAGAAATGGACAAATAAAAAGGTACATGGTTGAAATACCAGGGCCAAAGCCATGACAAATTGTTCTCCGACAAGACAAAAGCATTTCTTTTTAAATCCACGATTGTTGTGAGAAGTCACATTGCAGCAATAGCTTGCTGTTGCGCTCGCATTCAAAGAGGTTGTGGAGGGGGCGTGGTCGGCACGTCTCCTGCGGTAAGGGCATGTGCAGGAGCCAGCTACGAAGCAGCTGACAGGTGAGTGGATTTCCCAGCTGAAGCGGGTTATCTAATCACCTGTTTCCTTTATTAGCAGCGTCCGAGGCCATGAGGGGAAGGCTTACAGCGGAGAGGCGAGCGCGTGCTCCACACAGAGAGCACTGGAACAGAAAAGCCAAAAGCAAAATAAAGAGACTGTTGAGCCCTGAAAATGCCGGTTCATCCCTCTATCCAAGCCACAGAGAACCCAGACACCTAGACACCTGTCACAACTGGCACCCAACTGGCCTGTGGCTAAAAGATGACGGAACAGAACCTCCTGACCGCGCTGGGACAAGTGCTGGTGGACGTGGCAGCGGCGAGCCAACATCAGCTGGAGGCGGTCCGCCAGCAAGTTGTGCAGCAGAGCAAGATTTGCAGGTGCTGACTGGCCGGGTGGGAGCGGCACCACCACCAACACCAACCTCCATGCAGCGCATGGTGGAGACCGAAGACCCCCAGGCGTTCCTCTACATTTTCGAGGCCACGGCGGCAGCATTCGGGTGGCCTGAAGAGGAATGGGAGGTGTGCCTGCTGCCACTGCTGGCGGGGGAGGCGCAGCGGACAGCGTTTAGCCTACCGGCGGCCTCTCGGGTGCACTTCCCGGACCAGAGGAGGGCGGTACTGGACCGGACCGGCTGCACAGCGGAGGACCACCGACGCCGGTTCCGGGCGCTGCGGCGGAGGCCAGGGGACCGCCCATTTGTGCTCGGGCAGCAGCTCCGAGACGCAGCGAACCGATGGCTGCAGCCGAGGGAGAGCGACAACCCGGTGGTGGAGCTAGTTGGAGCAGTTCCTGTAGGCCATCCCAGCGCGAACACCGGCTAGTTCGGGTACCACCGCCCACGCAACCTGACAGCGGCGGTGACTCTGGCCGAGGACCATCTGGCGGTGCACCGGTATCTCGAGGACGGCCGAGCGCCCCGAAGCAGCCCCAACCAGGACCGCACGCTCAGCAGGAGGAGGCGGCGCCACCGGTTCCGCGACACCACCCGGTGGACTTGCCCTCTGCCCTTGCCCAGGTCCCGACGCGCCCCATGACAGCGCTGCGCAGGCCGCGCAACCAGCGGCATAAAGTTTCACCAATGGGGGGGGGGCGCTCTAATTTCTCCTCTGCTCTTCCTGTCTTCCAGGGTCCGGCCGCTGCTGGGATGGGGCTTCCCCCGCAGACGGCACCTCGAGCACCAAGGCAGGTGTGCTGGAGGTGCGGACAGCCAAGTCACGTGCGGCGGGAGTGCCCGCTGATGGAGGTGGGACAGGTGATGCGGGTTGTCGGCCCTCCAGCGCCCTCCCTGATGACGTACTGCGTCCCGGTAAAAGCACAAGGGAGTACAAATCCGGGCAATGGTGGATTCGGGCTGTGGGCAGTCCATGATCCACCAAAACCTGGTTCGACCCTGGCTTTGAGGCAGGCAGCACTAGTGAAAATCAAATGTGTTCATGGGGCTGTGCACGAGTACCCTGTGGTACCAGTGGAAATTTTGTATAATGGGCAAAAGCATAGTGTCAAGGTTGCTGTAAGTGCGCACCTTACGCACCCCGTAATTTTGGGTACAAATTGGCCGGGGTTAAACCATTTAGTGACACAATGTGTAGGGGTGCGTTCAACCCCGCGCGAGTCTCAGCGGTGACGCGGGGTCATCCGACACTGCCGAGGGGGAACCGGCGGGGGCTTCGCCCCCCATTGGCACCCTACGGAGGATTTCCCCCTCGAGCAGTCCCGGGATGACACTCTGCGTGCGGCCTTGGACCAGGTGGCTTCCATCGACGGTCAGCTGATTGCGCCCAGAAACAGCGCGAGTATTTCCTCATTTTTCAATCATTAGGGATCGATTATACCGAGTGAGCCGTGACACTCAGACAGGAGAGGAAATTACCCAGTTATTGGTGCCGAAACGCCGTCTGGAAATGATTTTCTAGGCGGCGCACTTCAACCCCATGGCTGGCCACATGGGGTATGATAAGACACTCAATCGGGTAATGGTCCGATTCTATTGGCCGGGCATCCAGGCAGACGTGCGCCGCTGGCGTGCTGCCTGCTCGGACTGCCAGCTGGTCAATCCGGCGGACACCCCCAAGGCGCCCTTGCGCCCATTACCACTCATGGAGATCCCCTTTGAAAGAATTGGTATGGACCTCATCGGACCATTCCACCCGAGCACACGGGATATTGTTTTGTGCTAGTCCTGGTGGATTACGCAACTCGTTATCCCGAAGCAGTGCCGCTGCGCTCCATCTCCGCAAAGAGTGTAGCGCAAGCACTCTTTCAGGTCATCTCCCGAGTCGGAATCCCGAAAGAGATTCTGATTGACCAGGGCATGTCCTTTATGTCACGCACGATACAGGAACTATACGGATTATTGGGAATTAAAGCGATCTGAACCAGCGTATACCACCCCGCTAACTGACGGGCTTGTGGAGCGGCTAAATAAGACGCTGAAAACCATGATCCGTAAGTTTACGCACAAGGACAAACCAAATTGGGATAAATGGTTAGAACCCCCACTGTTTGCAATGCGGGAGGTACCCCAGGCCTCCACAGGGTTTTCCCCTTTCGAATTATTATACGGCAGGAAGCCGCGCGAGGTTTTGGACATAATTAAAGAAAGCTGGGAGGAGGGTCCAAGCTCCAGCAAAACGAAATTCAATACGTCATGGACCTGCGAGCAAAACTCCACACGGTGGGGCACTGGTCACGCGAGAATTTTCTCTGGGCAACAGCGCTTGTATAACAGGGGGTCTTAGCTAAGGAAATTTTCACCGGGAGAAAAAGTGTTTCTGTTACTTCCAACGTCCAGCTCGAAATTACTCGCCAGGTGGCAAGGACCCTTTGTGGTCACACGGCAAGTGGGTGATGTGGATTATGAGGTCCGACGCTCGGACCGGGGCGGAGACACTCAAATTTACCATATTAACCTCCTGAAGGCATGAAAGGAGGGGGAGCCTTTTTCCATGGTGACGGTGGTCGAGGAGGAGGAGGTGTTCGGGCCAGAGATCCCGCGCTGTGCCCTGCCCTCCCCCTCCTCTGTGATAATCAACTCACGTTAGCGCAGAAAGCGGATGTTGCCAAGCTGCAGCACCGCTTTTCTGATGTGTTCTCCCCTCGGCCCGGCCGCACAAACCTCATCCAACATCACATTGAGACCAGCCAGGGTGTTACGGTGCAGTCTCGGCCCTACAGGCTCCCCGAACACAAGCGCAAAGTGGTTCGGGAGGAATTAAAATCCATGCTGGAGTTGGGGATAATAGAAGAATCCCACAGTGAGTGGTGCAGCCCCATCGTTCTGGTAGGGAAGAAGGATGGGTCTGTGCGGTTCTGTGTGGATTACCGCAAGGTAAATGAGGTATCACGTTTTGACGCTTACCCAATGCCCCGGGTCGACGAGCTCCTGGATCAGCCGGGCACTGCTCGTTTTTTTACGACACTGGATTTGACCAATGGCTGCTGGCAGATTCCCTTGTCGCCAGAGTCCAAGGAAAAAACTGTATTTTCCACTCCGGAAGGATTATACCAATTTGCGACGCTTCTGTTCGGCTTGTTTGGTGTGCCCGCTACGTTCCAGCGCCTCATGGACCGGGTGCTGCGCCCTCACGCTGCATATGCGGCTGCTTATCTGGATGACGTCATCATCCAGAGTGGCAGCTGGGAAGAACACATGCGGCGGGTGGGGGCGGTACTCGAGTCCCTGAGGCCGGCGGGGCTCACCGCCAACCCGGCGAAGTGAGCGGTTGGCCGAAGGGAAGTACAGTATTTGGGGTACCACTTGGGAGGAGGGCAGGTGCGCCCGCAAGTAGACAAAACAGCGGCGATCGCGGCCTGTCCACCTCCCAAGACGAAAAAAGAGGTGAGGCAGTTTTTGGGACTGGCGGGTTACTACCTTAGGTTCATTCTCCGGTTTGCGGACCTGACCAGCCCACTGACTGACCTCATCCGAAAGGAAGCTCTCTTCTGTCTGCAGGCGGATGCGTCGGGCAGGGGGCTGGGAGCGGTGCTGTCCCAGCAGGTGGGGGGCGTCGACCGACCCGTACTATACATCAGCCGGAAGCTCTCGGACTGGGAGGCGAGGTACAGCACGGTGGAGAAGGAGTGCCTCGCCATCCGGTGGGTGGTCGGGGCCCTCCGACCTCTGCTCGGACCACAAACCCCTCCAGTGGCTCCACCGCATGAAGAATGCCAACATGCGGATCACCCGTTGGTATCTCGCTTTACAACCCTACAACTTCCGAGTGGTCCACAGACCGGGGGCGCAGATGGCCGTGGCCGACTTCCTCTCCCACTCTTCTAAGGAGGGGTGGGGGGATTGGGCGCTGCCGGACAGCTTCCCGGCCTGAGTCTGGCGGTGGAGGTATGTGGAGGGGGCGTGGTCGGCGCGTCTCCTCCGGGAAGGGCATGTGCAGGAGCCGGCTACGAAGCAGCTGACAGGTGAGTGGATTTCCCAGCTGAAGAGGGTTATCTAATCACCTGTCTCCTTTATTAGCAGCGTCCAAGGCCATGAGGGGAAGGCAGACAGCGGAGAGGCGAGCGCGTGCGAGCGAGAGAGCACTGGAACAGAAAAGCCAAAAGCAAAATAAAGAGACTGTTGAGCCCTGAAAATGCCGGTTCATCCCACTATCCAAGCCACAGAGAACCCAGACACCTAGACACCTTCACTTCCGTGTTTGGATTAGTCAAACATATTAATATCATAAAATGCAGATTGTTACTGTAACTGTTTAAGTAAGATGGCATAAAAGCTCAACAGAAATGAAAGACGTTCGGCAGGAAGTCCGGAGTCACTTTTTTATCGGAGACATTCACGTCGTCAAAACACTTTTTCAAACCAATCACACACTTACGGTTTCACTATAATCTTTAAGCCCGGGCTAATTATTATATATCCACTCGACATCCATTGCACCGGTCGCCCAGAGGAGTCCCCACATCTGCGGTCTCCTCCACGGTATCTCATTGTGCCCATTGGGTTCAGTTTTTTCTTGCCCTGATGTGGGATCTGATGTCGTTGTGGCTTGTGCAGCCCTTTGAGACACTTGTGAGTAAGGCCTATATAAATAAACTTGATTGATTGATTGATTGAATGTGATATTTATACCTAAATAAATGTTAGTACATTAGTTGAGTAATAGGAATAGGACATTTTCTGGCAGAGTGAAATCAAGTGTATGAAATGACCTGGTTTAGAGTCCTTAATTAAGAAATGTTATATTAAATTTTACTACCAGATAAGGTTAAAACATGCAGCAATATGAATACCATTAACTTGTACAACTTGTAATGTACAGATTATCAGAAACATTTATTCAGGTAGAAATATTATAAATCACATTACCAAACATCTTTGACAATCAAACCATGATTGTAACAATTCACATTTCCTGTTATTAATGAATGAAACTAGAATCTAAACATAGTTGAGCTCCTCCTCTGAATGCAAGTGCTTCTACAGCAGGGATACACATTCATACACAAAATACAAAACATTTTAAGATACCAACACAGCTCAGGTATTTTTTTTAAATCAATTTTCATCAAAAGCATCTTTATGTCATGTTCAAAAAACATTTAATTAAAACCAAAGTAATTGTCCAGTTATGGTAATAAAAACTTGAAAATGATCTGTCTCCGGTATACGTTTTCATGATGAAAGATTATATCTATCGGCAATTAATTAATTAATTTAATAATTTATAGTAAATTTAAGTTAACTATAAACAAACTTTGATTAATCGCGATTAATATTTTAATCGTTTCACAGCCCTCGCGCTCTAGTAAATATGTATACAGTATACAACTTATATATATATATATATACACTATATTGCCATTTGGCCGCCTGCCTTGACTCACATATGAACTTGAAGTGCTATCCCATTCCTAACCCATAGGGTTTAATATGATGTGGGTCCACTATAGATCACTCTCAACAGTTCATACATGTTCTTAACGTGTGGGTAAATGTTTTGGAACATAAATAAATGTTTAAGATGGACAAACACTTTTCAAGGGTAAAACATACCGCATTTTCCGGACCATAGGGCACACTGCTGATGAATGGTCTATTTTAGATCTTTTTTCATATATAAAGCGCACCGGATTATACGGCCCATTAAAGTAATCATATTATTTTTCCGTGGCTCACTAGTGCAACAACAACGCTGGAAATGTGTCCATGAAAAACCGTCTGACCGGAATTCTCTAATAACTAAAGTTCCTTGGCTAAATAATGTAAACTCACTACATCGGTATGTTTTAGCACTTTCATGGTGAGTTTACTGACAGATTGATTGATTGATTGATTGAGACTTTTATTAGTAGGTTGCACAGTGAAGTACATATTCCGTACAATTGACCACTAAATGGTAACACCCGAATAAGTTTTTCAACTTGTTTAAGTCGGGGTCCACTTAAATTCATGATACAGATATATACTATCATATATACTATCATCATAATACAGTCATCATACAAGATTATCACATTGAATTATTTACATTATTTACAATCCAGGTGTGGAGGGGGGGGGGGGGGGTGAGGTTTGGTTGTTATCATCAGTCATCAACAAATGAGAACAGAGACATGGATATTGGAACAGTGTATGTCTGACTTGGTAGGATATGTACAGCAAGTAGTGGACATAGAGAGAGAGAGAGAGAGAGAAGGAGAGAGAGAGAGAGAGAGATGAGAGAGAGAGAGAGAGAGAGAGAGATCAGAAGGCATAAGAAAAAGTATATGCATTTGATTGTTTACATTTGATTATTAACAATCCGGAAAGGGTGTTAGTTTAGGGTTGTAGCTGCCTGGAGGTGTACTTTTATTGCGGTTTTGAAGGAGGATAGAGATGCCCTTTCTTTTATACCTGTTGGGAGTGCATTCCACATTGATGTGGCATAGAAAGAGAATGAGTTAAGACCTTTGTTAGATCGGAATCTGGGTTTAACGTGGTTAGTGGAGCTCCCCCTGGTGTTGTGGTTATGGCGGTCATTTACGTTAAGGAAGTAGTTTGACATGTACTTCAGTATCAGGGATTTTATAGACTAGGCTCAGTGCAAGTTGTTTTACTCTGTCCTCCACCCTGAGCCAGCCCACTTTGGAGAAGTGGGTAGGAGTGAGGTGGGATCTGGGGTGGAGGTCTAGAAGTAATCTGACTAGCTTGTTCTGGGATGTTTGGGAGTTTAGATTTCAGGGTTTTGGAGGTGCTAGGGTACCAGGAGGTGCATGCGTAATCGAAAAAGGGTTGAACGAGAGTTCCCGCCAGAATCCTCATGGTGCTTTTGTTGACCAGAGAGGAGATTCTATAGAGAAATATCGTTCGTTGGTTGACCTTTTTGATTACCTTGGTTGCCATTTTATCACAGGAAAGATTAGCATCTAGAATGGAACCTAGGTAGGTGACCTCATCTTTCCTGGTGATAACAATGTCACCACTTTTATAGTGAAGTTATTGACTTTCTTAAGGTTGATGTGGGACCCAAACAGGATGGATTCTGTTTTACCCAAGTGTATGGATAGTTTGTTGTCAGCGAGCCAGGTGCAAGTTCTACAGAGTTCAGCACTGAGGATTTTCTCCACCTGTGACTTGTCCTTGTCTGATACCAGCAAGGCCGAGTCATCCGCAAACAAGAACAATTCACAGTTGCATGCCGATGACAAGTCGTTTATGTATACCAGGAACAGTAAAGGCCCCAATATACTGCCTTGGGGGACTCCACAGCTCACTGAGAGGGGGGGGGGACACACACGGTGCCGTTCACCTCTACCACCTGTTCCCTCCCCTCCAAGTAAGATTGCATCCAGCTCGATGAGGTTTTGTTAAATCCGATTGCGCTGAGCTTATCCAACAGTATAGCGTGGTTAGCGGTGTCAAAGGCCTTGTGAAGGTCCAGCATGACCATGCCGCAGTATTTGCCCGCGTCCACCTCATGTTTGATGTGGTCGGTCAGATAGAGAAGGTATGTGTCAGTGGAGTGGTTAGTTCTGAAGCCGGATTGGAATTTGTACATGAGTTTATTAGTGGCATAAGTAAGAACTTTACACTATTTTATAATAGAAATGGCAACAGCGGAGGATGAATGTCCCAGAACAAGAAGATAGAGAGAAAAAAAGAAGCTCACTATGGTGTCAGACTACAAAGGCGGATGCGCGCAATTTTTCAGGATTTATGCATATCCTTAAATACAGATCAGCAGGTACCAGAAGGTAAGAAAAGTTGCTTTTGCATAATATTGCGAAACTAAACGCCTCATGTCTTACCTTATACACACACCATAATAATACTTGTATGTTGAAGCACAGTACAATCCATCAAGCGGTGCGGCTTCATAGCTTACCAAAGTCGTACTAAAACATTTTGATAGATTTTTGAGCGCCGTGTGTAATGTTCTATATTTTCAATGGAACATATAAAATGTTGGTGTTGTTTACTTGAGTTATATTGCAGTCTAAATGTATCTCTTATGTGTGACTGCCATCATAGTGCAGTCCAGACGTATCTCTTATGTTTGACTGCCATCTACTGGTCACACTTATCATTTCACCATGTACAAAATAAAATAGCTTCCAGGTCGGTAAGCAAAACCAGAGTTATTCCATACATTAGGCGCACCGGGTTATAAGGCGCACTGTCGAGTTTTGAGGGAAAAAAAAAGATTTTAAGTGTGCCTTAAAGTCCGTAAAATACGGTACACAGAAAATGTCTGAAAACCTTGGACCCAAGGAGCAGATGTGCTTTTAAGGCCATCTTATGTCTATAAGTCTGTGTGGTATAAAATGATTAAAACACATAATATGAAATCCTGTGCTTTTTTAGGGTCAAATTGACATGCTATAAATCGCTCTCAACAGTTCATAAATGTTCTTAACATGTGGGGGTAAATGTGTTGGAACATAAATAAATGTTTAAGATGGACAAACACTTTTCAAGGGTAAAACATACACATAATTGTCTGAAAACCACAGACCCAATGAGCAGATGTGCTTTTAAGGCCACCTAGTGTCTAATTTACATCTATGTGGTAAACAATTATTAAAACTTCAATACATATTATGAAATCCTTTGCTTTTTTTGGTTAAAATTACAAAGAAAACTTAAAACATTGATAACAAATTCATAAAATCACAAGTTGTTTCAGTGTCCCTGAAAAAAATAAGCATCAAACATGGCAACTTTTGCTTTAACTTTCAAAAAAAGGTGTAGTAGTAAACCAGAACGATCACCACCACACCTTTGAATTGAATATTAATAATTTTAAAAAAAATTGTTGTGTTGACCTTTTAGAAGACCTTTCTTGAAATAGGTAGAATTTTTAAAATGCTAACCCTGGCGCAGAATATAAGAGGACAGTAATACACCATCCATCCATCCATCTACCGCTTGTACGTATTACATTATACAAAAATGGAATGTGGTGTTTATATATGGGGAACCAATGCTAAGAAGTAGTGATACTGAAATCGATACCGCCGATAACAGATATTGATTTTTAAATAGACATATCGATACTTTTGATACTTTAGTTATTTGAGATATTGAACATAAACAGAGTGTAAAGTGACTAAATCATTGAGAGATTGTCAGAAACAGGGGTGCTCACACTTTTTCAGCATATATATATATATATATATATATATATATATATATATATATATATATATATATATATATATATATATAATATATATATATATATATATATATATATATATTTATATATATATATATATATATATATATACACATATATATGTATATATATATACTCATATATATGTATATATATATATATATATATATATATATATATATATATATATATATATATACTGTATGTGTATATAACATATATAACAATCATTGTGAACCCTTTCAATCAATCCGGTTTCAGGGCAAATCACTCTACGGAGACAGCCCTCGCAAAAATGACTAATGATCTATTGCTAACGATGGATTCTGATGCGTCATCTATGTTGCTGCTTCTTGATCTTAGCGCCGCTTTCGATACCGTCGCTCATAATATTTTATTAGAGCTTATCAAAACACATATTGGTATGTCAGACTTAGCCTTGTCTTGGTTTAACTCTTATCTTACTGACAGGATGCAGTGCGTCTCCCATAACAACGTGACCTCGGACTATGTTTAGGGAACGTGTGGAGTTCCCCAGGGTTCGGTTCTTGGCCCTGCACTCATACATGCTGCCGCTAGGTGACATCATACGCAAATACGGTGTTAGCTTTCACTGTTGTGCTGATGACACCCAACTCTACATGCCCCAAAAGCTGATCACGCCGGATTGTAGTCAGCTGGAGGCGTGTCTTAATGAAATTAAACAATGGATGTCCGCTAACTTTTTGCAACTCAACGCTAAGAAAACGGAAATGCTGATTATCGGTCCTGCTAGACACCGACACCTATTTATTAATACCACCTTAACATTTGACAACCAAACAATTACAAAAGGCGACTCGGTAAAGAATCTGGGTAATATCTTCGACCCAACTCTCTCGTTTGAGTCACACATCAAGAGTGTTACTAAAACGGCCTTCTTTCATCTCCGTAATATCGCTAAAATTCGTTCCATTTTGTCATTCATGCGTTCGTTACGTCTCGTCTTGATTACTGTTATGTATTATTTTCGGGTCTCCCTATGTCTAGCATTAAAAGATTACAGTTGGTACAAAATGCGGCTGCTAGACTTTTGACAAGTACAAGAAAGTTTGATCATTTTACGCCTATACTGGCTCACCTGCACACCTTCCTGTGTATTTAAGATGTGACTTCAAGGTTTTACTACTTAGGTATAAAATACTACACGGTATAGCTCCATCCTATCTTGCCGATTGTTTTGAACCATATGTCCCGGCAAGAAATCTGCATTCAAAGAACTCGGGCTTATTAGTGATTCCCAGAGCCCAAAAAAAGTCTGCGGGCTATAGAGCGTTTTCTATTCAGGCTCCAGTACTCTGTAATGCCCTCCCGGGAACAGTTAGAGATGCTACCTGTCAGTCACATCGGTTTCTCATTGTCACTAGTAACTGTAACTAGTTACTGGTTTTCAGTAACTAACCCAACACTGTGTATATCTATATGTATGTGTATATATATATATATATATATATATATATATATATATATATATATATATATATATATATATATATATATATATATATATATATATGTATTTATATATATGTATATATACGTATATACACATATGTATATATATATATATATACATATATATGTATATACATATATATATACATATATATATATATATATATATATATATATATATATATATATATATATATATATATATATATATATATATATATACATATACACATACATATAGATATACAGATATATATATACATAAATATGTATATAAATAAATATATATATATATATATATATATATATATATATATATATATATATATATATATATATATATATATATATATATATATATATATATATATATATATATATATATATATATATATATATATATATATACATACATATAGATATACACAGTGTTGGGTTAGTTACTGAAAACCAGTAACTAGTTACAGTTACTAGTTACTTTATTTCGAAAGTAACTCAGTTACTAACTCAGTTTTTTACACCAAAAAGTAATGCGTTACTGTGAAAAGTAACTCTTTAGTTACTTCTTCTACTTTCTTTTTTTTTTAAAGCTCCTATTTATGCCCTTTTAGCCTTCATTTCAGTACTGTTATTGCACTTGAGAATAATACAATGTGTTGATCAACATGACATGGATTTGTATCACTGAACTCTGCTAAGCAATGTGGTCTACATACAACACACAAAGACAAATATATGTTTTAAAGGGCCAATATATTTCAGGCCAGAACAAATTGACAAAACTATTTTTAAATAGCTGCAACAAAACATACATAAGTAACAAACAGCATAATAACAACATAGCTGTAAACCTGGCTTCATACGATCTTTGATCCAAGACACAACTTACATTTAACTAAAATGTTATTTTCTTTGCGCTCGACAAAAGAAGAGAATATCTCATACCTGCCAACCCTCCCGAATTTCAGTGCCTCTCCCAGGGACGACCATTCTCCCAAATTTCTCCCGATTTCCAGCCGGACTTGAGGCACTCCCCCTCCAGGTCCGTGCGGACCTGAGTGAGGACAGCCTGTCGTCACGCCCGCTTGGCCAACCAAAAAGTAACCACAGAACACTATACCGTATAGTGTTCTTTGGTTACTTTTTAGTTGGCCAACGGTTGACGTTGTATTGCGGAACCCGCGGGCCTGCCGTGGTCTGTGGCGCGCGCAACCTGCGCGGCGTCGTCGGTACTAGGCGCATCGGGACCTGCGTAGCAGAAAAAGAAAAAACAGAAGAGTCAGTCTGAAGTCTCTTTAACGTGGACATGTTGAAAAGAGTGAAACGTGAATTGCAATAGTCAATACAAGAAGAAATTAACGTGTGAATGATCATTTCGAGATCCAATTTTGACAGCAAATTTCTCACTTTATAAATATTTCTGAGGTGATAAAAACAGTTGTTGGTCAGTTGACCACAGTGACCCTCCAAAGACATTGACTGGAGGACAATTTCTCCTTGACTCAACCAAAAAAATGGCACGACTGACTTTTGGCCATAAAACGTCCCACATTACACCACAATCAAATATTACCATGCTACTCAACGATACACACCGATGATACTTTGTTTGGCATGAGAATTGAGCAGATGAAAACGTTTGATATCGTCACCGAACTAGCTTAAACTAAAAGGAACTGCTTGTTGTGCACTGCTAACTTGGGCTATGCTGTAAACTAGGTAATGCTGCCTCCCGCTGTCTAAAGGAGGAAGTGCACCTCACTGTTGAATTCTAAAGTGAACTTTAACACTGGTCTTACATATATTCTTAATACATTCAACAAACAAGAAAGAACAGTGACGTGCAGTGAGGTTTGAGGTTGGGGAGGCACTGACCCACTAGTCAGATTTACAAGCATACAGTATGATGCTATGTCATATATATATATATATATATATATTTATATATATATATATATATATATATATATATATATATATATATATATATATATATATATATATATATATATATATATTCCTCGCGTACTAATTGACTGAAAGAACGCGCACTTGCTGCGTGCTCGCCCGACACTGCGGCGCGAGCGCAATGATGTCACGTTATCAATATATATATATATATATATATATATATATATATATATATATATATATATATATATATATATATATATATATATATATATATATATTTTATTCTTTAATTTTTAATTTTTTGTTTTTTTAACTTGGAATTTCCCGCACGCCGGATTTTTGACGCTGGCGGGCTGCATACAGTAGGTCGTAGTTTGAGGACCCCTGCACTAGACAGTATATCTTACCTTTACTTGTAAATGAAGTCCATTCGCCTTTCCTTCTAGACGAAGTTCTCTATGACTTTGTTGTAGAAGTCCTGCTTTTTCTGAGTTTTAAAAGTCTCTCTTTCTCAATTGAGATAATTGCCATGAAATGCAAGCTCCTGTTTCCCTAAAAAGCAAGTGCCATTTATCAGGTCTTTTAATATCTCACAATGTTCCTTTACATTGGCATTGTGGATGCTGATATTTAGTCTCCGTGATATTCCAAATGTTTTTAAATAAATCTGACCATGAATGTAGGCAGATGAGCTTTCATGTTTTTCGAGGCTTCTTGGCAAGTTTTTCAGATCCATCCAATCCCATCCATTTTCTACCGCTTGTCCCTCTCGGGATTGCGGGGGGTGCTGGACCCTATCTCAGCTACATTCGGGCGGAAGGCATGGTATCCCCTGGACAAGTCGCCACCTCAGTATATCCCATTTGGGTCCAAACACGGTCACTTGTTGAGAATAAAAGTCAGGCAAAGCAAAAAGTTTTTTGTAGCACAGCCACAAAGCCATTCTTTCCAGTATTCCAATCCTTTTGAAATGAACGCGTTATTTTCTGTCCTCGGACCAAACACGTTTGAATCAAATCTGGCAGCTCTGGTGTTGGTCTCCCAGTATTAATGACTTCTAGCTTAGATAGAAAGTCCCGTCTTGAAAAATTCCTTATTTTAGAAATCAAATCCTCCATTTTTAAGGCAAAAAAGCAAAACAATGTGCGGGAAACGGAGCAGTTGTTCCGGAACAGGGATGACGCGCCAACGTCCCCGGGCCAAACGGAGCTGATCGGCACCAGTTTGCCGGTCGGACCCCACATGAGATCCTTGCGCTCCATGGGGGAATAGCGAAGCGTCTCGGCTTCCATGGCGAGCAGGACCTCCCACGTTCCTTCGTCCAATCTTGCGGGAGAACTTTTTAGCTGGCAACATCTGTCATGACTTGGTCTCTGGCGTGGTTTGTTCTCCCGTGGTGCAAATGAATTGGACCGGACATGGCGTGCACGTGAGGACATGTTTAATATTTAAACTCAAAAAAGCTCAAAAAAAGGTATAAACAAAAAGCGCTCACAGCGGAGGTAAAAACTTGACTATGAAAACAAAAGGCGCGCAGGCGGAAGTACAAAACTTGGCTATAAACACAAAACTTGCACAAAGGCAGAAACTATGAACAATAAAACAAAAACACTAACTGGGGTATTAAGAAACAAAAACTTACTTGGCATGGAAAGATCAGCATGGACTATGGAAGCATGGGTAAAAGTTATCAAGTGAAGAGAAGGTGATGTTGCCGGGAAGACAGCCTGGCAACTGGGAGCTTAAATAGTGACATGATTAGTGACAGCAGGTGCGTGACTCAAAATGTGAAAACGTGAGACAGGTGCGTGACATGAGGATGTGAACCAGGTGCAACTATGGTTACTATGGTGACAAAGCAAGGGAGTGAAAACAAGAACTAAAAAGTGTCCAAAAACCAAGCAAAACATGGCCAAACAAACACATGATCAACACAGACATGACACAAAGTTGTTAGTGAGGTTATCAATAGAGCCGCCATAATTTGGGAATGGTGCCATTACCGAAGGCAGTAGGTCAGCAAGAGTCATCGTTGTGGCAGCATTAATGATGCGACCGCTATAGCAGTTATTATTATTATTAGCTTGTTGACAATGAGTCAAAACTTCAAATTTTATAAGGTAATGATCGGACATTACTTTAGTATATGGAAGTATCATAATTTTGGAGGTGGTGACACCCCTGACAAGCACTAGATCTATCCTATTACCGTTGCGATGCGTGGGTTCATGTATTATTTGTGTAAGCTATCAATTATGGTCTGGAGCGCCACGCACTGAGGATCCGATGGGGTATTCATATAGATATTAAAGTCCCCCATTATGATTATATTGTCGGCGTGCGTCACTAGATCAACAACGAACTCTGAGAATTCACTGATAAAGTCCGAATAGGGCCCAGGGGGGCGGTAGATAACAGCCAGGTCGAGAGGTAGCGGTGTGACAGACCTCATAGCAAGCACCTCAAACGATTTATATTTATTATTTAGGTTAGGGGTAAGGTTAAAGTTTTCATTGTATATTAGTGCGACACCCCCTCACCTTTTAAGAGGACGGGCAACATGCGCATTTGTATAGTTAGGAGGAGATGCCTCATTGAGCGCAAAAAAATCGTCTGGTTTGAGCCAGGTTTTGCTAAGACCAATGACGTTAAGATTGTTGTCTCTAATGACCTCATTAACTAATAACGCTTTGGGAGACAATGATCTTATTTTTAAAAAGCCCATATTATAGGTATTGGGCTGTTTTGACGAGTTTTTGTTGAGATTATCCGTAGTAGCAATATTAACAATGTTGCGTTTATTATGCGTAGTGCACTTTAAATAGTTTCGACCATATCTAGGAATTGATATGACGGGAATTTTCCGATTGTTTGCTTGGTGCTGCAATAGACTGGACATATCATAATTTGCCACCTCAGTAGAATGCATGTCTACCTCTGACACAGTCACAACAGAAAAAACATTATGTGAATTGTGTATTATTCTGAATTGCTATGCGTACATGGATTATCCAGCCTGGCGCTGGCTAGTTCTAGTTTAACTGACTCCTCACCCGGACTAACAGACTCTGTAATTGCCTGTGACCGGGCTTGCTCTAGTGTAGTCAGTCAAGTGAGACTTAAACAGTAGTCTATGTTCTTTGACAGGATGATGGCGCCTTCCTGGTTAGGGTGAAGGCCGTCTCTCATCAGCAAGCCTGGTTTGCCCCAGAAAGAGGGCCGGCTGGAATAAACACACGCTGAGAAATAGCTTCGTGCCTGCCTACTTTATGGGTTATAGATAAACGTATGGATAACAGAGACATATATAATAGTCTCCTTTAAAGGTGAGAGATGACGCTGAAGGCAGTGCTTTCGAGGCACGCCCCAATATAGTTGTCCGGCTGGAAAGCGGGAGACATTCGGGAGAATGGTTGTCCCGGGAGATTTTCGGGAGAGGCACTGAAATTCTGGAGTCTCCCGGAAAATTCGGGAGGGTTGGCAAGTATGTATATATATATAT